>NW_015638957.1:0-253 GCF_001515625.1 Sinocyclocheilus rhinocerous | reverse complement strand
TTATATATATATATATATACATATATATATATATATATATATATATATATATATATATATATATATATATATAATGTAATATAATTAATATAATAATATAATCCCATAATGTGTGCATTTTTAAAATACATTTGAACAGAACATTCAAAGCTTTCAACTTCTTGCCGATAAATGAAGAAAAACATAGAAATTCTAACAACTAGCTTTCTTTTTATATCCTTATACTTATGTGAAATAATATTAACAATCTTTT
>NW_015638956.1:0-3252 GCF_001515625.1 Sinocyclocheilus rhinocerous | reverse complement strand
GAACGAGGGTTACCATACGTAACCGAGACGTTACATACGTAACCTAGAGACGTTTTCTTCTAAAATTCTATTGGATATGCTGAGGAATTGAGATAAATCAGGAAGATTACAAAGCAGTATTTTGTGGTGGAAGTGCTGATTCTACCATACTTGTAACAAGGATTAGAATTTTTATTAGAACAGTTTTAGCTATAAGAAATTTGCACAAGACTAGATAATGATCTGAGATATCATCGCTTGGCTGCATAATTTCAACACCATCAACATCAATTCCATGTGACAGTATTAAATGATGTTTTATTAACAAGGTTCGGGAGGAGCGCGTCAGATACTTAGCCTAATTAACACCGGTGGAGCGAACTCAAGTTAATCAACACCATGGTATAAATTCAGCTGACTTACCTCTATGCATTGATGGTTTATCAGCATTCGGTTTGCACCTTTTGCCATTATATCGCAGACTCAAGTTCTCCCATCCAAACGATGAGACCTATACTGGGGATTTTTTCGGTCCTCCGGCCAATCTGTATGCCGAGGCTTAACCTCGCCTCCGCCGGCGTCACTTCCAACTTTTTCCCTGGCATCCTCTTATCTTTCGGCTGTGCCTACAATTCCTCCAATCGGAAAGTGGACTGTATTTAAGTCTGAGGCAAACGCTGATTAATTCCGACGCACCGTCCTCGCGATGGGAAAACAAAGCGGATCTGTACGATCTAAGTTATTCGTCTCCCAGCAATCAGCTAACCTCAATCCTAAATCTACTCCAGCAGAGCGGTCAATATTCTGAGCAAAGTTCGCAAGGCCCCGAACTCGCCTCGCTCGACACCACCATCGCCCCGCACAAGACCCGGCTTTCCTTAAGTGCTGGGACGCAGCGGCAGGCCTTCAACGAGCCTGGGCTGCACCCCAGATCTCACCGCAGCAAAGCCTCACTCGCTTCCTGCTTCGGCTCAACCTTTCACCGCGGCTCTTCCGGCCGCAGGGCCTTCAACGAGCCTGGGCCGCGCCCCAGATCTCACCGCAGCAAAGCCTCACTTGCTTCACACTTCGGCTCAATCTTTCACCGCGGCTCTTCCGGCCGCAGCGTCGTATGCAGCCGGGCCTCCAGCTCTTGTAGCAGATGCTAGCGTGAGGCCGCTTCCGCTAGCGACGCAGGGCGTTGCAAATGAATTTTTAGGTAAAGTCGCTAAAAGGCAGGTCGTTTTGTTGCTAAAAGTTATTAAATGACGTTGTGACAAAAGGATGTTGATGTCATTTTGTAACCATGACGCAAACTGCGTAGAATACACAAAGAAATTACTCAGATTTTCTGAATTAATTTTCGCTTGCATTTTTACCTGTATTTTAAATTACACATTTCACTCGGATAAATGGATGAAAAAGATCGATTTTCGAGAAAATAAGTTAAACTATTTACCTAAATGATTAGCGATTATCGGCACAAACTAACAACTAAGGTTTATCATAAAATAAACTATTATTATTGAACAAGTGCCACTAGCAACCTAATTCACAATTTTAAAGATGCTAAAAGTTGCCAAATACATTTTTAAATAGGTAAATTCGTTACTATGTGCTTTGGAAAACCAGTTGCTAGGGTAGTCTGAGAAATTGCTAAATCTAACAACAAATTGCTAAATCAGCAACACTGCAGACTACTCGGGCATTTCAGCATTTCACGTCAAATGTCACAAACCACTCCCCTTTCCCACTGCCTACAGCTAAAGCAGCTGAAGCAAGTTTGAGGCTGCCTCCACTTGCAACACAAGCCCTTACATCTCAGTCTTTCCCGCTGCTACTTTTAACCTTTTCATTTTCAGAGACCTCCAGCTCCCATAGCAAACGCTAGCATGAGGCTGTCTCCGCTAGCAGTGCAGGCTACACAGGTTCTTCAGGACTCCCTTCCTGTAGACTACAGCTACAGCAGGCATGAGGCTGCCTCCGCTTGCAACACAGGCCCACACATCTCGGTCTTTCTCCTCCCGCTACTAATAACCCCTTTTTCCTTTTCAGTGGCCTCCAGCTCCCATAGCAGACACTAGCGTGAGGCTGCCTCCGCTCGCAACACAGGCCAACACATCTCTCTTTTCCTCCATTTTTTCTCTTACGATTCTCTCAGTTTCCCACCTCAAGCCCCAGAGGCCGATATTAAGCGTGAGCCTCACAGCTCTCTACTTCATTTAAAATCACAATATTCTCTTTTATAGTAACATCACTGCCCGTCCCACTAAATGCTGTTGCCTCGGGGCCACCTCCAGTGGGCCTTACCTTTTTACATTCTATGGTCGGCGAGGCTTACCCGTCCGATGCCGTGAGTATCGAGCTCCCGTCGGATGCTGCCGAGAGTCTCCCGGCCACACACCTTTACCTTTCCGTTCGACGGTCGGCGAGGCTCAGCCGTCCGACATCATGAGTCTCGACCTCCCGCAGAATGCTGTCCGAGCTCTCTCAGCTAACCTCACATCTTTTCACCCCGCCTGGCGAGGCTTACCCGTTCGATGTCCTGAGTCTTGATCTTCCATTGGATGCCATGAGAGCTCTCCCAGTCGGGTTTGCCTTTTCTCTCTTCCCGCCCGGCGAGGCTTACCCGTCTGATGCAATGAGTCAGATCTCCGGTGAGAGTTCTCCCGGTTGGGCTTCTATACTTGCCACCCGCAAGCGAGACTTATCCATCCAATGCCTATCTTTTCACCCCGCCTGGCGAGGCTTACCCGTTCGATGTCCTGAGTCTTGATCTTCCATTGGATGCCATGAGAGCTCTCCCAGTCGGGTTTGCCTTTTCTCTCTTCCCGCCCGGCGAGGCTTACCCGTCTGATGCAATGAGTCAGATCTCCGGTGAGAGTTCTCCCGGTTGGGCTTCTATACTTGCCACCCGCAAGCGAGACTTATCCATCCAATGCCTTGGGTCTTGATCTCTTGTCGGATGTCGTGAGAGTCCTCCTTGCCGGACGACCCAATGCCTTTTTACCTTGCTAAACCGAAAGGACCCACAAGTCCGTCGTCCTGAGTCTTGATCTCCAGTCGGAGGCTTCATGGGCCCTCTCGGTCAGCCATTTGCCCTCTGCCCACTGATCAGCAAGGGTTTGTCTGCCAGTAGGGCCCGAACGCCGACACCGTGAGCTGTTCCAGTCGAGGCAACTCAGGCCCTCCTGGTCGGGCTATACAATCACGCTGCTCCGCCCCCATCGGCCGGTAGGGCTCACCCATTCCAACGCTCTGAGCTGCTCCCATTGAGCATCAACTCGAGCCCTC
>NW_015638955.1:305-545 GCF_001515625.1 Sinocyclocheilus rhinocerous | reverse complement strand
GTTGGGTTCTGACGTCAACCCGATTTTCATTTTCAACCAAAATATAACGTCTATCCAACGTTGAAGATTGAAGTCAATTTGACGATGGGTTCTGACGTCAACCCGATTTTCATTTTCAACCAAAATGCAATGTTTGTCCAACGTTGGGGATTGACGTCAATTTGACGATGGTTTCTGACGTCAATCTGACGTTGGGTTCTGACGTCAACCCGATTTAAATTTTCAACCAAAATGCAACGT
>NW_015638955.1:0-254 GCF_001515625.1 Sinocyclocheilus rhinocerous | reverse complement strand
ATTGACATCAATCTGACGGTGGGTTCTGACGTCAACCCGATTTTCATTTTCAACCAAAATGCAACGTCTGTCCAACGTTGGGGGTTGACGTCAATCTGACGTTGGGTTCTGACGACAATCTGACGTTGGGTTTTGACATCAATCTGACGTTGGGTTTTGACGTCAATCTGACGTTGGGTTTTGACGATAATCTGACGTTGCGTTTTGACAACAATCTGACGTTGGGTTGTGACGTCAATCTGACGTTGGGTTCT
>NW_015638954.1:607679-613991 GCF_001515625.1 Sinocyclocheilus rhinocerous | reverse complement strand
TATGAAAATGTTAACGATTACAAAGGGGGTTACATCTGATTTTTTGTTTTTTACACACACCCACACACAGATTTAATTGATTTCTTTCATAAATTGCAGAGACTTCTCTATATGAGAGACCAATGTTTCAGGAGTTTGGGACACAGAATAGGACACACGCTTATACGATAATGGCTTTATTTCCTATTTGGGTTTATGTATTATATGCTTTGTTTTTTAAGATGAACTGTTTTTTTCCAAGCCATTGTTAGATGCCAGTGTTTCCTGTCATAGTTATGCGAAGATTTCATTTCAAAAACAGTAGCTGCTAAACTATTTCTTGTTATGTTTTAAACCTGTATTTAACCTCAGAATGATTTCAAAGTAAGTCTAATTTTGTGGTGGCTGTGCTTTAAAATTAAATTATTATGATCTTAATTCAAGGGATAAAGGATTTTGAAAGTCTGACAGTAATCAGTTTTGAGTAGGTCTACTACTGTAAGCTTAACACTGCCTGGTTTACAGGTTTGAAAATGATTAACAGTTGAAAACAGTAGAAATTTAAAAAAGTAATCAAATGTAATCAGTTAGGCTACATTACTTTAATAAAGTAACTGAAATAGTTACACTACTTATTGCATTTTAGATTTACATTACATTACATTTATATTTAGTCATTTAGCAGATGCTTTTATCCAAAGCGACTTACAAATGAGGACAACGGAAGCAATCAAAATCAACAAAAGAGCAATGATATGCAAGTGCTATAACAAGTCTCAGCTAGCTTAACGCAGTACACGTAGAAAGGTTTTTTTTATTATATAATAAATAAAAAGAAAACAGATAGAATAGAAAAAGAATAGAGCAAGCTAGTGCCTTTTTTGCTTTTGTTAATTGTATAATAAATAAAAATAAAACAAATATAATACATAAAGATTAGAAAAGCTAGTGTTAGTTTTTTTATATAAAGAAAACAAGCAGTAAATGAATAGAGTGCAAGTCTAAAAGGGACAATTTTTTTTTTTTTTAAAGAATAGAATTAGAATAGAGAGTGCTAGAGTTAGAGGGTCAAATAAAGATGGAAGAGATGTGTTTTTAGCCGATTCTTGAAGATAGGGTAACTTGTAATCTGTAACCTATTACATTTCCAAAGTAACCTTCCCAACACTGTGTATATATGCCAATAAATTGTTCATCTTTTATTTGTTAGTTATTGGCTGCTGCGGGAGCCTGTAACTTTTGTTAACGCCGTCCCCACAGTTTCACAAGATCAACGTCCAGTCCCTGAGCGTTCATAATAAACGTGCTTTCTAATATGACGTTTGGACGCTGACAGCGTCACCGTGGTAACAGCCCTCAATTACCCATGATTGGCCGACCCGAGGGAATATTTAAATTAACCCTGTGCGCTGATTGGCTGGTGGGCGGTCTTTGGAGGCGCGAGAGTCTGCACCGTTCCGGGTTTTTGTCAGTCTCAGCTGCCCGGCGCAGGGGTGAGGCGCAGTGCCTGTGAGCGTATCACAGAGACGCGGAATACAGACAATTTATTGCTTTAAGTTGATTAATTCTAGCTTGATATTACCATGAACAAGAGCTGCAACCTTTGGAGTCCTTCAGAGGAATAATTAAACGGACAGCGGAGTTGAAATCGCGACGGAAGGTCTCCGTGCAAGGGGATGAAGAGAACCGCTGGAAGTGAACGGTGATTTCTCTTCTCGAGGATTAAACGGCGTATATTAAATTCCTGCACCTGCTCTCCTGTTAAAGGAATATCGCCTTAAACACAACCAGGGCTTTCTAGTATATGCCGAGGATAAAACATTCCTCTTGATTGTATACGCCAAAGTCTGTTCGCTCTTCGGATTTAAGGACATTTGCGAATCGCAGTTTGTTTAATTGGCAAAGCACTTGTTTATTTATCGGATTCGTGTCAGCAGAATAAGCTGTCGTTTTTACTGGAGTTTGCAATTTCCTACTAAGCCTTACTCGGAGATTATTCCAGTAAGTAAACGGGTAAAAATCCTGACCGACGGAATCATTTACGGTAACGTTAGTTCAAAACGCAGTTAACGGAGCGCAATTGAAACACGGCGTTTTTTGGAAACAGCTCCTCACTTTGATCCGCCGTCTCCTATTTAACGAAAAACAGATCGAGTTCATTAAAAAAAGAAGAGGTCTTAAAAGAAAGGCAAGGAAAAATTGCCCAACGATCCTGCAGAAGAAGCTGTTTTGGATGACTTATTATTTCTTCTTTTTTTACGCGTGTGAAGAACGCAGATAAAAGGAAATCAATTTATAATAAGTCAACTGAATATACCAGGGATTATACATTTTTTCCATTTCATCTAAGGACAGAATGAGATATTATTGATTTTTTTCCCCCCTCGTCTGTTCTTTCGGCCGCTTCACGTTCCCACAGTCCTGTCATCGCTAACCTGCATGGAAATCTAGTCAGCACCACAGAGCGATTTATGGTAAATATATTCTCCCCTATTCATTATTTCAGCCTTAATTGATCTTTTAATAAAAATATACATGCTTGTTTTTCCAAGAATTAAGCAGGTTTTATGTATGCATCATAATTTAACGCTCCTCGAGACGTACACTTCAATCAGTAGGCTACAATACAGTAGATTAAAAGAAAAATAATGTTCTTTTGAAATGTATAGTTATAAAATATTGTATTGGCCTTAAATAACAGCTATGGTTCATAGCAGGTTACCACAGTTTTATCAGGGAAACAATAACCAAAGTTACTAGCTACTGTGGTTATCATAGTGATTCTTTTGTTATGGTAATGTAGCTACATTGTTGCGCTCACTTTGAGCGTTAAATTATGAAAGAAGTGTATGCTATAGTAAAATCCCAATTATGCAAAATGCGTGATAGCAACTTTGACTGAAAGGTAACAGAATCGCCTTTGCCTGTATGGTGATTTTCAGCAATGATTAGCTTCATTTGAATAACGCTTCGCTTCTGTCGCCATAAAATCGCGTTAAGTGGTATCGGGTGGCGTCTTTTTGGGTCCCTGACAGAACATACAACCTTTGTTTCACGGTTTTACCTGTAATAAATAAAGGAAGTGCAGTAAATGGAGGTGTCGGGCGCTGAATGGCCCCAGGACGCGCTTTGATGTGCACCCGGGGTGTTTAAAGAGTGCGCTGACAGGATGAATGCTCTCAAAGCATAAAATCTGGTTACAACTCGATGGCAGGCGAGAGAATCTGAATAAAAAGGTGCGAAACTCTTTGCCAGCACCTCCTCATCTTAGTTTCAGCACAGACTGTGTGTCAATGATTTCCTTTATGACTTAATCTCTAACTACTGAATTTAAATAGCAGTGCGGCTGGGGCTCTACTGGGCTGGTAAGTGAAGGGTTGGAGGTTCAAGTTATCTCAGTTGTGTCCTTGAGCAAGGCACTTAACCCCAGGTTGCCTCAGGAGGACTGACCCTATATATGAAAAGTAAGATGTTTTGGGTAAAAGCGTCAGCAAAGTAGTTTTAGGAGTGGCTCATGGCAAGATGTGAAAGGTTTGATTGATTAAATGCTTTGTGTGTTCAAGGCCCGTTTGGACGGTGGGCTTGGTCGTCAGCAGGCTTTTCATGTAAAACTATTATCCCAGCACTCGGATGTCAGCTGTTCTTTCTCCATGCACCGTTTGCAGTTTCCAAGAACTGATGTTTTGCATATGCTATCTCTATGAAATCTAATCGGTGAATGCTTGAATACTGGCTAAAGTTCAGCCTGGGTTTTATTTAGCCGTTAAGGCAGGTTAGTTGGCCCGAACAAATGTTGTGTTTTTTTATTTATTTCCAGAGAATTTAACCCGCTATTTACAGTCTTTCAGAGATTAAAAAGGATAGTTAAACTCTTAAAAATAAAAGTTCCAAAAGGGTTTTTTGTAGAGGTGCAGTAGAAGAACCATTATGGGTTCCTCATAGAACTTTTCTGTGAACAGTTCTTAAAAGAATAATTTTTGTAATATTTTCCACTATAAAGCTTCCATGGATGATAAAGGTTCTTCATGGCACTGTTAATGTTAATAAAGAATTTTTATTTTTAAGAGCGTTAACAAAATTTTCCCTCAGGGCTGGCTCCACAGGAGGCCCCTGGGTGGGTTTGACCAACTTAATCATGAGCTTGGCCCACCCGGAAGGTCCAATGGCACACCCATGTTGCGTTCATATTTCATTCGAACCGCACCAGAGTTCGTTCGGAAGCGGACTGAGACCCATCTTTTTAGCGGTCTTGGTCTGCTTGTTTGGTGTGCACCAGGGTTCGGATGGCAGCGTTCACACTTACTCAAATGAACCGCACTAACAGAGCAATTGCACCAGAGTTCGTTTTAATTGAACCAAACATGACAAGTGTGAACACACCCTAAGTTGACTTTAATCTTACCTGGATTTCCAGGAGGACCTGGAAACCCTGGGGGTCCTGGGACAGGGTTTCCATTAGTGAAACAATTGACACATGTCTCTCCTTTTTGACCTAAGACAGTTGGTATTAGAAATTATTAGACACAAATTTCCTCAAACCTTCCAAAGGTATGTGTGTACATACAGAATTTAATTTTCTAATATGAAATAAAAAGCAAACCTTTCTGTCCTGTTCCTCCTGTAAATCCTAGCTCCCCCTGCAGGCCTGGAGGACCAGGAGGACCACGATTACATTCTGTGTTGCCATTTAATATTCCTGGGGGACCAGGAGGTCCTGGAAATCCGTGGGAACCTGGTGGACCTGTACTCCCAGGTGATCCAGGGAGGGTGATTCCAGGCTGTCCTTCATCACCTTTTTCTCCTCTCTCTCCAGGTAAACCTGGTGGACCGGAAGGACCTGGACCTCCAATTCCTATAATGACAGATTTATTTAATTCACTGCATTAATATATTAACATGAATTACACATGACTTAACTGCAAATAAAAGGCTAAAAGAATTGTAATGAACAGCTATGTGAAAGACATCACAAAATAATATTAAAAACTTTTAATTGAAAAAAAAAGCTTGCCGCTTACCTGCAGGACCTGATGGACCAGGTGGCCCCTGAATACCTACCAAAAGACAAATATGCATTGACTACTTATACACACAACATTGTACAACATATTTTTATGCACAAACAGGAGATAAATTATATTTCTGGTTGCTTTCTTCAATGTCTGACCAGGTCACAATACATGACCACATAATTGTATCACCGAGAAGGAGCCAAATTCTGTTTCATGACAATGACACAAATGGCCAATACAAACTGTTAAATGGGAAGTATTCATTTGATAATACATGCATGCCGTTCAGGGAACCATGCACAGTGTTGGGGGTAACGCATTACAAGTAACGCGAGTTACTGTCCAGATTTAAAAAGTAACGCAAAAGTAACGTAACGCATTACTTTCCATAAAAAGTAACGAAGTAACGTAATTAGTTACTTTTTTATGGAGTAACGCAATATTGTAATGCATTACTTTTAAAAGTAATTTTCCCCAACACTGATATGCATGAGCAAAAATAATGAGAAGCATGAGTAATGTTTTATTCTTTTTGCAAAACTGCATAAACTAACTTAAGCGTGACCTTGAGTGGTGTCTAAAGCGGCTTTCGCACTTCGTAGTTCGAGGAACTAGCCAGCATGGTGGTTCCTAGAGAACCATTTCCTCCTTGGGCAGTTTTCCTGATTACATTCGGCAGAAGTGGCTGACAGTGATGTCTTTATGCGTGGCATTTACAAATGTCAGCAACCCGTGACTGAAGGACACTGTGATTGGAGTAGGGCTGGGCGATATGGCCAAAAAAATTATCAAGATAATTTTTTGTTTATCAGTCGATATTGATAATTATCATGATAAATGACAAATCTTTATTTATTTCAAGTTTAAAGCCAGATTTGTGTTCCAAAGTGAAAGTTGTAGAAACCAAACCATTAATTTTCCATTAATGTCTTAAAGGGGTCCTATTATGCTTTTTCACTTTTTTAATTGACTGTAAGTGCCCTGCGAAGTGGACATTACCGGATATTCCTCCATGATTCCAGTTTGAAGGGAGCGTATATGTTCCATACAAAGGGCATTTAAGTGTGCGAGAAGTGAATTTAAATTGTATTTATTTACAGAGGTATATTATGTCCCACGTCACGCTTCTCTAGTAAGTTTAATTTGTGTGTGAAGACGCTGCAAGCAGCGGCGCAGCGCAAATCTGTAAATGAATATTCCGAAGTGAAGTAAACTTCAACGGATTTCCCCTGCTCAGGGAGTAGGGAGCAATGGACACTGTGTAGGGACCATGTCAATCGGAACACAGTTCATGCACGGAGCTCACTTCTAACGAGATGAT
>NW_015638954.1:606423-607534 GCF_001515625.1 Sinocyclocheilus rhinocerous | reverse complement strand
AATAGGGCACTATTTGAGGGAACAGCCATTTTTAGTGGTGTGGGAAACCATAGTGGACGTTCTCGAGTGCACTCATTCAATCCCACAATGCACTGCAAAAACGAGTGTACAACTGGTGCACGCTCAACGTCTAGAGAATGGCCATAATGCACCGTGAGAGTCACGCGCCGAAGGAATTCCCGCATCTCGCCAGAAGATGGCGCCCGCAGCTGAATAATCAATCCGTTCATTTTTACAAAGCGCTCATCCATGGCGTACAGCATAATGTACAACACGGGTATAAATTCATTGTAAATTTGACCAAACGTCTTTGTTTGGGCTTCCGAAAGCGGATGATATCAGGAAACAGTGGTTGCAATTTATTTTTTAACTCTGTTCCTGAGCATTATAACCCCAATTTGCTATTGTGTGCTGCGCATTTTACTGAGGACATCTTCCACAACATGACACAGTACAGTGCCTGCCGGATTCGCCAATAATGCGTTTTTCGAACCACCAAGCATGAGAGCATGTTCTAGTACACCCCCAAAACAAAATCAAGACTTTGTAAAAGAGCATAATAGGACCCCTTTAATAGAAAACGTAATTTCTTAGTTTCTGCATGTTCTAATACCTGGCAGTCCTCTGTCTCCTTTAGGGCCAGGGAATCCTGGCTCGCCACTGTCTCCTTTTGGTCCTATTCCACCTATGCCTGGGAACGGCCCATCCTATTGGGTGAAAAGGTTTTTATAAGTAAACTAATCAATGTTAAAATATGATAAATAATCATAAATATCAGGCATCTGTAAAATGGCAGAATAGAACAGAGAAATAGTCAACATACCCTGTATGATGGAGGTCCAGGAGGTCCTCGATCACCTTTCTCACCCTAAAGGCATTAAAGGTGACATATCATGAAAATCTGACTTTTCCAGGTTTTAAGTGCTATAATCAGGTCCCCGGTGCATCTACCAACCAGGGAAACGTGAAAAAGACTAACCCAGTAACTTGGTTTTGGTAAGCCTTTTTCTGCAAGCATCTGAGAAAACGAGCGCGTCTGATTTCGCTCCCTTGGTGACGTGGCAAAAGGATCTCATTATAATATTACCGCCCCTTAATCTGTAAGTTTACA
>NW_015638954.1:602785-606263 GCF_001515625.1 Sinocyclocheilus rhinocerous | reverse complement strand
TATATCAGAAGTTTAAACTGATATGGTTTAAAACGCATGATTTCAGCACGATAAACATGATAATCAGAACCAAAACAGATGTTTTTAGCAGGTCCGAGCTGGCAGGTATGAGCTCTATTCTGGAAAAGGGGGCGGGGAGCAGCAGCTCATTTGCATTTAACGAGACAGGCCCGAAAAACAGCGTGTTTCTGCTTCCACTCATAGGCGTTTTCAAAATGATATAATAAATGATCTGTGGAGTATTTTGAGCTGAAATTTCACAGACACATTCTGGGGACACCAGAGACTTATATTACATATTGTAAAAAGGGGCATAATATGTCTCCTTTAATAAAAGAATACGTATATATACGTATATGTGATTTCAAACCAGGGCATTTTCTCAGAGGAGGCAAGGGAGGCAGTGCCTCCTCAATACTTTTTGGACAAAAAATAGTATGACAATGAATGCTATATTATGATAATATCTATGTTCATTCACAATATGTATGCAAATCCACCAGACAAAAATGGGAACTAATGGAATAATTACAACATCCTAATTTAAATTCAATTCAAGTAACAAAATGACCTGTGTGTGAGCTGGTTTTTATGAATGCTCAGCTCAGTTACATTAAAGCTGCACATCTGTGCCTGTGATCATCATTAGACAAGGTTTACTATGGATCTAATGTTGCGATCACACTGAAATGAACGTTCAGTACTTACTCTTGCACCATCTCGCCCCGATAGACCAGCAGGACCTGATTCTCCTTTATCACCCTAAAAAAGAGATGTCACAACAGTATTAAAGAATATCATCTATGTTATAAACCTTACTAAATATCTATTGTAGACAGCTTACTGGATATCCAGGGAGGCCTTGTTCACCATCTTTGCCAGGTTTTCCCTTATAAAATAAACGTATCACCACATAAATGTCATAAAAAACCTGTCTTTTGTAATCTGTAAACCTAACTGAGTAGTTGGGGTTTCAATAGGCTTCCACTCACCCTCTTTCCAGACTCCCCAGGTTCTCCTTTCTCACCTTTCTGGTCCCCTTGTGGACCCTGTCAGACAAAGACATGACTGTTCATTACAAAATAAACAAAAACAAGAAAGAAAGCATAATCCACATCATATTTATATGTACATATAATGTAATCTATCAGATGAATACTATACTACTGTGAGAGGTCAAGATGCCAGTGTGTTTTTAATGAATGTAGAATGGATCAAAAGGAAACAAAAAGAAAAATACATACAGGGGGTCCAGGGGGACCTGGAAAACCAGGATTTCCAGGTTGGCCGCGATCACCCTATTAAAAAACAAACATAGCAAACCATTAATCAAAACATACATTCACAAAAGCATGATACACCTGCTATCATGCAATGTAACTCAGGAACGTTTTACTGTTTGTAATTGTGTATGACAAAAAAGTAATTGAGTCGAATATGACCAAAAACTGGATTTAGGCTGGGAGTAAAATAAATAAATAAATAAAATAAAATAAAAATGTTAAGTTAATAAGATTTACTAACAGCTCCTGCCAGCACAACCCCTATTTTGACATAAAAAAAAACTACTGTCAGGGTTTACTAAAGACACACATTGAAAAATTAGAGATGACAAGGCATGGACATGGAGTTATTTTGTGGCTAACCTTCAGTGTTGGGGAGTAACTAGTTACATGTAACGGTGTTACGTAATTTAATTACAAAATAAATATAACTAATCAGTTACAGTTACTAAGAAAAATGTGTAATTAAATTAGTTACTTATGAAAATGTTAACGATTACAAAAGGGGTTACATTTGAATATTTACACACAAAATTCCAAAATTGCACTGACTACTCTAAAATATGAGACATAAGGCCCTATGATTTCCGCGATGTGGAAAACATGGAGTGGTTCATAGAATCCAGTCATAAAAACGGAATTCCTATAATGCGGAATGTCACGGAATATGCCACATTTTGGACGAATAGATAAAAAGTAGGCCAGTAGACTTGAATCAAAATGCGATATGGACTAGTACAGTGGTCACCAACGTGGTGCCCGTGAGCACCTGGTAGCCCGCATGGAGTCTCTGAGTCGCCCGCCAAGCACGTTCTATAAATAGCCTAAATTAGCGTCGGGCGATAAATGATATCATATCGAGATTATGATAAAAATTTATGTTAATAATGATGATAAGCTCTGGAAATTTGTACTCAATATGGATTAATCTAACATCCTGTCACACAACACAACAGAAATAAATGTTACAGCAACCAGTCAGTGCATGTCGCTAATAAGTCTGCATGTTCTGTGTGTCTCTGAATGTGTGGAGTAGTTTCATCTGATACACAAACTCAAACACACGCGACTCGCAGTGTTTTCAGCATCTGCGTCTCAATATATGAGGACATGAACACATGGGGCGGGACGTGGGTGTGTCGTCTGAGGCTGACACTCAGATTTAGGGGATGAAGCATTCTGATTGCATTCTGATTACATTAGGGCTTCGGGTTTACACACACACACACACACACACACAAGGGTGTAACTTTGGTTTGAGAAGTGGGGGGGACACAAAATGGGGGAAAATGTTTTCGATTTGAATCCCATTTCCTGCATGTACATACATTTAGGGACTATGGTGATACAAAATCCAGGAAATAATTAAGTTGATTAATGATCAATTCTGCCAAAAAGAATAGTAGGCTACTAAACTATGTATAAGAAAAATATGTCTTACTTTCTTTATTGTTTAATAGGGGCCGATCGCCAAGACTTGAGAGAATCATTTTATAAAGTCGTAAATGTTCACCATTAATGTTTTGAATAATGTTTAAATAATGTGAGACTCAATTTACACTGTTAAACAAACTTTTATTTCAAACTAATCGCTGTACCTGAAAATATAAAATAAATCACAGAATGTTCTACATCAGTGGTTCCCTGACTTTTTAGAGTGGAGTACCCCCTGAGGCATTTCTGTGTACCCCCTCTCTTCCACTTAGACTGCACCATTTCCATTAAAGGACAATATTTGCCCCCTAAATTGACTTTCCAATGCATTTTTTATCTTAATAAATAGAGTATTAATGCTTAAAAAAATTTTTTTTCAATAGATTAATATGCAATGATGATAAAAAAAAAAAGTGAAAAGGCAGCCATTTCACCCTGCAGCCCAAGACTGGTTGCCCACTGAAGCTAAGCAGGGTTGAGCCTGGTCAGTACCTGGATGGGAGACCTCCTGGGAAAACTAGGTTGCTGCTGGAAGAGGTGTTAGTGAGGCCAGCAGGGGGTGCTCACCCTGTGGTCTGTGTGGGTCCTAATGCCCCAGTGTAGTGATGGGGACACTATACTGACAAAAAGCACCGTCCTTCGGATGAGACGTTAAACCGAGGTCCTGACTCTCTGTGGTCATTAAAAATCCCAGGATGTCTTTCAAAAAGAGTAGAGGTGTGACCTCGGCATCCTGGCCAAACTCGCCCATTGGCCTCTGA
>NW_015638954.1:601574-602396 GCF_001515625.1 Sinocyclocheilus rhinocerous | reverse complement strand
TATATATATATATATATATATATATATATGTATATGTATTGGAGTATATCAAACAAGTAGCCCTTGAGACTATTTTATCCCTTCAGGGAGCCCTCACTCACAAAAAGGTTGGAGACCCCTGGACTAGTGTCTGAATATTAAGCCGCAAAAAGACAATATATGAATCCTGCACGTTCTGTGTCTCCCAGTGTTTTCAGCCTCTGCTGCCTCAATATATGAGTACAACAACACATAAATATAATCTCTAGAACTGCTCTGAGTCACTTCATGAGCATTTTACAATTTCTTTCGAGAAAACTATGGTCATATCATATATAAACAGACACCAATGTTTCAGGAGTTTAGTAAACAGAATAGCTATATGCAGCAAAATATGCTATAACCGTATTTGGGTTGATGTATATGCTTTTATTTATTTTCTTATTAATTAAATTTTTTTCCAAAACATTGTTAGATGCCAGTGTTTCCTGTAGTTATGCGAAGATTTGGTTTCAAAAACAGTATCAGTAAACTATTTCTTATTATTTTAAATCTGCATTGAACTTCAGATCAATCTCAAAGTAAAAGGCGGTACTTATATCGGCTTTTTGTGGTGGTTGTGTTATTATCATCTTGATCAGTGATGAAGGATTTTGAAAGTCTGACAGTAATCCCATTAGAACTTTCAGTGAGCTATTTTTAGAGTGTGCACGCGACGTTCCTGGACGCGCGCGCCTGTGCCCTGCGCGGTCCTGCTCCTCCGAGGCAATGACGGCGTGCGGTTAAAAAATCATAACAAACGAATTTGAAAGTGGGGGGGACACAAACGTGATTTTGAAAAGT
>NW_015638954.1:592399-601533 GCF_001515625.1 Sinocyclocheilus rhinocerous | reverse complement strand
ATTTCTTATGATTTTAAATCTGCATTGAACTTCAGATCAATATCAAAGTAAAAGGCGGTACTAAAGTCTGATTTTGTGGTGGATGTGTTCAAATTTGATCATCTTAATTCAAGTGATGAAGGATTCTGAAAGTCTTAACGGTGTTGAGCACTACTGTAAGGTTAAGCCTGCATGGTGTAAATGTTTGAAAATGATTAACAGTTTTAGAAATTTAGAAAATAAATCAAAACGTAATCAAATGTAATCAGTTACATTACTTTAATAAAGTAATTGAAAAAGATACACTACTATTACATTTTAAATAGGGTAACTTGTAATCTGTAACCTATTACATTTCCAAAGTAACCTTCCCAACACTGCTAACCTTATTGCATGTTCATTTGTAGGCGTCTCCCTTACAGACACAAAATGTATAGGTGGAGAGTATTTGAATGTATCATGCAAGTTTTGCACTAGACAGTTTACTGGTATTTGTGCCATTATTTAACAGCCAAAAAAGCATGACTTAAGTCAATATGCACTTGTGTTATTAGTAGATTACATGCACCTGATTATCATCGCTAATTGGTAGATTGCATTGGTCATTAAGGGTGATTATGGAAATGGAAATGGACTGGCTACGTCTGTGTTCTTTAATTTGCGCAATGCCACCCTCAGAACTTTCCACTCACATCGCCGCTTTTATGGGATTGCGATCTCATGCTTATTTGCCCTGTTTAGTAAATCTGGTTCTAAAAGGTTTGAAGCAAGTAAATGATGTTACCTTTTCTCCTTGTTGAATGACTGTATCAGGTAAGCGTGATACTTCGCCAACCTGCCCTGGTGGCCCAGGAGGTCCTTGTAATCCACAGTCACCCTTCACACACAAAAATACACACATTAAAAACCCAACTGTTAATAAACCTGATGAACATGTTGTTCTTGTCACAGAACCAGCTGCATACCTTCTCTCCTTTGGGTCCTTGGAAGTTCAATCCCATGTTTCCCTTCAAGGTAAAGAAACACATTAGCACTTTGACAAAAAGTGAGATAAGAAAAACTTGACACTGTTCAATTGCAGCATTCAAACTTACCTTTGGCCCTGGTGGACCAGGAGGGCCTGGACGCCCCTGAAAAACAATGGAATTTACAAATAAAATTAATTATAGTATTTGCAAAATTCTAAAACTGTATGAGCCAGATTCACAGCCCTTCATCTGAAATATGCCAGGTGGAGTCTAATTCACAAAAGCTTACAGCTGCACAAATTAACAAAGAAAGTGCAATCAGTGTCTTACCTCGTACCCTTGTGGACCAAAAGGACCAACAGGACCTGGAAGACCCGGGGGTCCAGGATCACCCTATATATCGTAACCAGAGTGTTATGAACTAGAGTTATTTCATTTTTATCGGCACTTCAAGAAATACACATTTTCTGTTAAATTGCTGGTACAGTATAGAAGGCAGAAATAGTCACAACTTTGAGATATAAAGTTGCAATTACGAGAAACTTTTTAGGGTGGCTTTAACTTTAAAGGGGTCATCGGATGCAAATTTTCCACAAGTTGATATGATTCTTTAGAGTCTTAATGAAAAGTCTATAACATACTTTGGTTAAAATCTCTCAATTGAATTGAAGCGCATTCCCTTCAAAAACAAAAGTAATCTACTGTGTCTTCAGCGGCTCAGATGTCAAGAGTAAATGACGACTGCTATGTTCCTTATTACATCCAACAACAAAACACCTCGGTCTCTTAGGAGACATTCTTGTCTACCCCTGCTCCGGCGTCGAAACAATGGCGGACTGATGACAGCTCACTCAGGGCGGGTCTAAGGTAAGATGCCAGTGTCAATCAACAATCGTGGGAGGGGCCTGCCAGTGTGACGTCACACCGCTAAGAATCTGAGAACGGCTTGATTTGAAAAAGGGGTTATGATTTATCTGGATTTTTTAAAAAAACACTGGGTGGATTTTTATCATTATAGGGTGGTTGTGTACACACACTGCCAACACACATTTCACTTCAAACAACATGTAAAATTTAATTTAGCATCTAATGACCCCTTTAAGGCGGCTTATATAGTAAAGAAATGAATCTTGTTATGATACTTGTTTGAAAGGGTACACAGTGAAATCCACTATGAGCATATCCCCAGTTTGGGTCAAATTATGCTTTGATTTCAAAATTGAGTGTTCATTTTACCCCAAACATTCATGGGAACATGAGTTTCACTGTTATTTGGAAAAATCTGGTTCTGTTGCTAATTGATTTAGAAATGCTCACCCTGGAGCCTGGCAAACCATTAAAGCCAGGATCCCCATTTTCTGAAGGCCGATTAATTTCTATGACATCCCCAGGCTCCCCCTACAGAAAAAAAAGAAAAGGTATTTATAAACATAATTTCACTCGTATCCTAATATGTATTGAAGAAAGTGTGCCACTGCAATGCAGAACATAAGCATGTGCATTACGGAATGAAATAATTGCCTTTTGTCCTATAGAACCTGGTGGACCCTGTGGAGCCAAGAAAATATGAATTATTTTGAGAATAATGACTTCAAATATTTCTGGGAGTGCATGACAGTATGCTTGCAATTTTGAAATGTGACATAAAGCAACACTTACTGGTGAACCCACTAAACCTGGAAGACCTGGACTTCCTGTGAATCCTCTTTCACCCTTGTAAAGAAAAAAAGTTAATGTTTGTTTGCTCTTTTTAAAGTTTTACTTGAGATTCTTGTTTGTAGTGTTTCATACTTTGGTTCCGTTACAGCCTGGAACTCCTTTGGGGCCTGGGGGGCCATCCTGTCCTGGGAGACCCTGTCAGTCAAAACAGCACATACATGCTTATAACTATTACTATTACTATTGAACAACATGTTATTCTATATTCTGTCAATGAGCAATGAGTTTTCTGCAAATTATGTCTGATGGAGGCATAATTTGATGATATGATCCAAGCCAAGGTGCACATATTACACTAACTGACAGTGAACTCCATTGTCAACAATATTCAATGAGGATTTTATCAATCAGTTCTTGCAGCCATAATGATGTAATCTGCTTAAGAAATGTCCTCTAAAATGTTTGTCTCTTATTGATTCACTCACTGGGATTCCTGGTGTTCCTGGGAAGCCTGGTAATCCAGAAGGTCCCTGCAAAAACAGAAACGGTCAGCATTTGTTGATAACTGTGGATCCATTATGAGCCAGAAGCTGTTACGAAGAAACTCTCACTCTTATTCCTTTAGGCCCACTCGGCCCTGTCGTTCCATCATCACCCTGTGAGAGAAACAAAGTCCAGTTTTAATAGAAGCAATAGTATAGCTGATCAATAACAGACTCGGGTTGATCAGTAATTATATATACAAATATATGAATATCACAGTGGACTGATGTCCTGACCTTCTCTCCACAAGGTCCAGTCGGCCCTTCTGGTCCTGGGAAACCTGGAACACCTGGTTGGCCTGTTAAACCTGGAATCCCTCGCTCACCCTGTCATTATAGTTAGGAAAATGTTTAAAGAAAGTCATAAAAGAGACCAAGGGAGACACAGCATCATAGAGAGCCATTATCATTATGGATGTACACAGAAGATCACATAATTCAGAAAAAAACAATAAAACAAAGTAATGTAAACATTTCATGTGATCCTATTAGACTAGCGTCTCAGATAAGATTTCAAAACTACAAACATCTAAGCATACAGCATACATTACCCAGTGCAGCACTTCTGGTAGCACAAGTAAAAATGAAAAGAGTCAGGCTTTTGTTGAGTTCATGTTCACTTCTTTTGAACTTTAAATGAATATGGTTTGGCCTAGTGAAAGGGCAAGAATAGCCACGCAACGGATGCATTAAATACATTCATATTAGCCTACAGACATCAGTCTACAGATGCGTTCCATTCGACCGTAAGTGCCCTACAAAGTGGATTTCACAGGCAATTCCAATCTGAAGGGAGCAAACAGTAAACGGCATAGGGAATAATGGAACATCAATTCATCAATACATACATATGCATATTAAAGTATAGCAATTTATATTATAAAAATTGACAATCTCCTTGGAATTGTCAATAAGTGTTCTTTTGTTTTAATGCTGTGAGCTACTCAAAGCTGCTAGTTGGTTCAGGCTTGGGGCCAGGATCTGATTTACGACATCCTGTGTCTTGGGCCTCTTGTGGAATTCTGGGCTCCTCAGGTTTCAGCCATGTTTGACCAAATCTTAGATTGTCTGATTCGGTCTGATATCCTACACTTATCTAAAGAAGCGTATTCTGTTATCATTCCTCAAACTCCTCTAATAAGTGCAACTCAAGTTTCATCTGTGTTTGATGATGTTGCAGGGTGTTCGGAATGAAGGCATTTTGTTGGGTGAAGTGAATTTCAACAGATATCCCGTTCTCTGGAGCATTGAACACTGCACAGGGACCCTGTCGACTGGAATGCAGCTTATGTACAGTACGTGGCTGTTTGTTTGTGGATAAACACTCACCTTCTGTCCTTTCACCCCACTGCAGTCACACTTTGGTCCAGTCCCACAACCATGACACGCCTGAAAACACAAAACACAATTTATTTATAAGCACACCGAACAGATTTTGGAGATAAAAAAAAGTTTGGAATAATTAAGATTTTTTAATGTTGTTAAAAAGACGTTTGTTATGTTCACCAAGGCTACATTTATTTCATCAAAAACACAGTGAAAACAATCATATTTTTAAATACTACTGCAATTTAAAAGAACTACTTTCTATTTTAAAATGTAATTTGTTTCTGTGGTGGCAAAACTGATTTTCGGCAGCCATTTCTCCAGTCTTCAGTGTTATATGATCCTTCAGAAATCATTCTGATTGAAAAAATACATATTATTATTATCTATGTTGAAAACACTCTGCTTAATATTATTGCTTAATTTAAATAATTCTATTCAGCAAGAATACATTAAATTGATCAAAAGTAACAGTAAAGATAGTTTTGTTACAAACGATTTTTATTTCAAATAAATGCTGTTCTATTGAACCTTCTATTCAAATAATGAATAACAGTTTCAACAAAAATATTAAGCAGCAAAAACTGAAACTCAAAATTGATAATAATAACAACAACTATTGCTAACAGTCTAAATAATAATAGTATTATTAATATAAAATACAAGTAGTTATTAGAAATAATAATAGCCAATAATAATTGATGATAATTAACTACCAAATGATTTCTGAAAAATCATGTGACACCGAAGACTGGAGTAATAGCTGCTGAAAATCGGTAGTGTATGGTATGCACACAAAATGATTGTAAACCATAAAACCACCTTCAGTCAATGTCATGAATGAAGTCTAAGCACAAGAACATCTTTACAGTTCGTTTAAATGAAGTTTCACCGCTCATCATCATCAGGGGAACAGTGAAGTCATTAATCCTGACAGTCCTTATTCACCTGAAATGTTTACAAAGAATATCTGCATGACATACTGACACCTAGTGGTGTGGACATAGAATTACACAGAATAGCTTTTATTACGCTACTGCTATAACCGGAGTCTTCATCTCTTGTGAGTGAACAAGACATGAAAACATTTATCAAAAGTACTATTCGTTTATGTTTTTTTTATGAGGGAAAAATTACTGGCTGAACAATTACCATAAAAAGTTAAACAAATGTACAGAGGATCTAGCCTATTACAAAGTGAAAACCCTGGCAAATGAATGCAAACTATGTCAACAGCGTAATACACACTGTTGAGTCAGAATAAATGATAATTAAATGACAGCAAATAAATGGACTGCACAGTCACAATAGATTGTAATTGCTTTCTCTTTGCGCTATAAAAGGCCCATGGGTATTTTTGATAAAAACACTAGATTGGCGCTATTTTCTTTCTGAAATTACTACTACCTCTTAAAACAAGATCACAAAGATCTCAAGCAGACAAGAGCTGTATTTATGTCAGATTTTGGAAAAATAATAAAAATTATTTTTTCTTGAGCAGCATCTTAGAATAACTTCTGAGGAATCATGTGACACTGAAGACTAATATGAATAATAATATGAATATTCAGCTTTGCCATCACAGGACTAAACTACATTTTAAAATAGGCCTATATTCATGTAGAACGTTTTTTTTTATTATTTCACAATATTGGCGTTTTACTGTATTTTTGAATAAATAAATGCAGCCTTTTCAAAAAAAAATTCTTGCCAACCTCTTTTTATCTTTTGAACAGTAATGTACAATTTGAGACAGACTTCACATCTTGTGTACTTCTATGTTTCCCTTCTATGTTTTTTGAGACAGAAACAATATTTTACAGTCTATGTTGAAAATTATTATTATTGCAAAATGAGATCACTGCTCTGAGAAGTACAACTATCTGTCTATAATTGTGGTTTCGTTTTGTGAGCTTGCGTGAGGCTTTTGGAAGACATAGTGCATAGTGAACTACACTAGTGAAAGCCACACAGAAAATGTGTGCATACTTGTTTAAGTGCACATATGAAACAGAACATCAGTCCTGAAGATCATACGCATGCAAACAGTTTTATAGCTTGTCTCCAGAATCTCAAGGTCTAAACAGACAAGCTTGTAATTTTTCTTAAGGTCAGCACAGTCATATACTGTCAAAAGTTAACTTTTCATTACATCAAAACAACTGACATGACAATGTATTGATCAGGTGTCAGTAACACAGGAACAAGGCCCTTAACAGTGCATGCATACTAAACACTACAAAACTGAAGTGTGACATTAAACACAAAGCTGCATTATCTGAAACAAGCACCCAGCTGAATATTTACACTGAATACTGCTAAAACAAAGCAAGCATACAAACAATGATATATAATGCTAGTAGGACAGAACTGGGCAGATTTCATTAAATCAAATGAGACCTCAATATTTAAGATCAAGGCATCCTTGAACAATATCACAATAGAAACAATACAAACCCCTGACAAATAAAAGGCCTTATAAAAAGATTCCTCTTTTTGCAGATTATCTCATGATGACCTGCAGAAAAGCGGACAAAAACAAATCCTGACAAGCACACCTGCTTGATTCAGCACCATTATGCTATTGAAAAAGACAAGCACAAAGAGTCCTGGAAAATAAAGGAAAAGATGAGCTGTGAGCACTGAATGTGCAATGCACTTTCTTAAAAGTAGATGACTATACTGTATGTTATGTGTAAACTACCCTTAAGATTTTGGATTAAATGTATATGAATGTTTGTGGAAAAGTGTATATAAAATGCTGTTTAAATTAGTTTTTGATATAGCATGTCACATCAAAGGACATGCAAACTTAAGTATTTCATGTCAAAAACCTAAATGTTCGAATGAACAAATACTGTACTTCCACAAAATGAATTCAAAAAATGATGTATTGATGCATTCAACAACATGCCAAAACCCATTAATTGTTTTATATGAAGTGAAATACTCCTATACTCCTAGCATAAACCTTTATGCATTTTTACAATAAAAAAATATTTTTTAAAGAGAGATTTTGTCATATTTTGCTATCCTTTGGTAACACATTTGTCCCCAAATTATATAAGTCTGCACACACACACACACACACACACACACACACAAAAGAAAAACCTTAGCATAATTCAATAATTCTCACTACTATGCACAAAACAAGTTCAAAAGTTTATACACTACAGTTCAAAAGTTTGGGGTTGAAAGAAGTCTCTTAAAATATAGTTAAAATATTAATACTGTGAAATATTATTACAAGTGAAAATTATTTTTTTCTATTTTAATATATTTTTAAATTGTAATTTATTCCTGAATTTTCAGTAGCCATTACTCTAGTCTTCAGTGTCACACGGTCCAAGAAACATTGCATATTATTACCTATGCTTTATATTTCTTAATATTACAGATGTTTTTGATCAGCTTAACGCATCCTTGCTGAAAAGTATTCATTTATTTAAAAAAATATACTGACCCTAAACTATTGAATGGTAGTGCATCAAACATGAGCCAACAATAGTTGCTAGTAAGTGTGGAAAAGTAGAGGAAAGGTTTTTTTGGTAATAGATTTTAATGGTGGTGTTGACAAATGTTTTTGGATGTCTACTCTAGAGGGCAGAGTTTAGATCTACAGAAAGATCAGATACAGACAAGTTATGCTCTCTGAGTCTATGGACAGATGGGGAGATGAACAGGGCCACTCTGTGGAGAACATTAAGCAGTGCAACAATTCATCCACAAAGGGAATGAGCAGATTCCAGTCTAGGGCTCGGTGGATCAGAGGTCCCCAACCACCGGGTCGCGACCCACTACCGGGCCGTGGAAGAATTGCTACCGGGTCTCAAGAACGTTCTGGGAAAAATGTGTATAGATATGACGCTCTGTTATTTATTTATGTTAATGATTGTTCGAATTATTCTGTATTTTCTTTGTATGCGATTGATATGGAGTAGCAATTTGACAATTTTAAATAGTGACGTAACATGTGACCAAGTATGGTGACCCATACTCAGAATTAGTGCTCTGCATTTATTCCATCCAAAGTGCACACACACAGCAGTGAACACACACACACCGTGAACACACACCCGGAGCAGTGGGCAGCCATTTATGCTGCGGCACCCTGGGAGCAGTTGGGGGTTCGGTGCCTTGCTCAAGGGCACCTCATTCGTGGTATTGAAGGTGGGAGAGAGCACTGTACATTCACTCCCCCCACCTACAATCCCTGCCGGTACGAGACTCGAACCCGCAACCTTTGGGTTACGAGTCCGACTCTCTAACCATTAGGCCACGACTTCCCCGTTTCACACAATTTCATGTTAAATAAGTAAATGAAAGATTGCTCTGATCTGCCACATATTAGGAGTTAAACGGATCGCAGTTGATCCGTAATACGTACGGATGAGACCCTACCGTTCGGCACGCACGTGATTCGCAGATTAATTTGCCAATTTACACGTACAAGCAATTTTAAACCACAAAAAGAAGAAACGAATGACAGCTCAATTCGTTACTCACGCGCTGTTCTCGCACACAATCAAAGCGCGCACAAGAGACATGTTTCAGACAGCGTATACAGACCTGATGCGTACACATAAAATTAGCCTGTCAAAAACCCTTCACTGCATTGTTATTCTCTGTGCTTTAAATATTTTTTTTCTTGCTTATC
>NW_015638954.1:590813-591020 GCF_001515625.1 Sinocyclocheilus rhinocerous | reverse complement strand
GCGCCCGGGGAGCAGTTGGGGGTTTGGTGCCTTGCTCAAGGGCACCTCAGTCATGGAATTGAAGGTCGCTGTACATGCTGTACATTCACTCCCCCCACCTACAATCCCTGCCGGTACGAGACTCGAACCCGCAACCCGAGTCCGACAGGCCACGACTTCCCCACTAGGTGCCATTCACACAGAATGCGCTTTTGTGTTGACAAAGAT
>NW_015638954.1:581689-590712 GCF_001515625.1 Sinocyclocheilus rhinocerous | reverse complement strand
AATTTGCCAATTTACACGTACAAGCAATTTTAAACCACAAAAAGAAGAAACGAATGACAGCTCAATTCGTTACTCACGCGCTGTTCTCGCACACAATCAAAGTGCGCACAAGCATAGAGACGTGTTTCAGACAGCGCGGAAAAATACAGAGTTGCGTATACATACACATAAAATTAACCTATGTCAAAAATCTTCACAGCATTGTCATCCAAACGTAACCGGTCCGTGGTGTAAAAAAGTTTGGAGACCCCTGGATTAACGGATCCCTAGTGAAAGATGGCCTGAGGGCAAATGAATGCTGGGAGCAGACAGAACAAAGTGGCAGCAGACCACAAGTAATGCCCAATCAAACACGCATATACAAACACATGATCATAATCACGCACAAGCTCACAGTGGAATGTTTTTGCCATTTACACTAATTTAATCAGAAATAGTTAAAACTGGCAAGCTCATCTATGAAAAATCTTTTACATTGTTATTGTTTTAAGCTGGGGTGCATAATAGAGTCTGTATCAGCTTGCAGCAGCATAAAGTGTTAGCCTAATGATGGGAAAAACAAGGGAGGTGCAAGGAAAAGTGAATCATCCAGGCATTGATTACTGAGGTGAAGGTGCAATCCCTTTATTAAACATTATTAACTTTTCCTCTCTGTCGAGGAACACTCTCATAGCCACACACATCAAGACCGCAGGTTAAAAAACAAAGTATTAAGTGCTGTGAGCATTTTTAATGACTTTTTAGCTTTCACTTTTTCACTGAAATGGTCCTGCATTGTGACCAATTCATTTTGCTCACAGTTCTCATAAAGTTGAACAGAAACACACTGAAAAGCTATTTTTTCTCCAGGCACCATTCAGCAATAACAGTAAGAATAACACATTTGACTGCATTCCTTTTCCACAGTCACTGCTGGATTTCAAGGTCCATGGGATGAGAAAACAGAAAAAAGATATCCCAAGAGAATCTCTTCTTAAACATGTTTTTAGGCTACAACTCTTTTGAATCTAATGAGCCAGAAAGCACCTCCTTCTGATGTCCCGCAATGGTTCTTCCCTGGAATTATTTTATTGCTATTCCTGTGGTCTAAGAAAAGAATGACCTTCGACCTCTACCAATTAACCAGCTAAGGCCGAGTGGCTCATGTGGGGGCGGGTGAGGGAAAAAACATGCACGGGGGTCAAATGTTCACTAAGGTGATGCCAGAAAACAATCATATTGCACTGGTGATCTCTTTAAGCTCCTTGTACTCTGAAAATGACAACAAACTCAGTATGTCCCTCAATCATTGAGGAGCTTTTCCAAGGGGAAATCCACAGAGGTATAAGTTACAGAAAAGCCAATGTTTGGTTTGAGGTGTATTTTAACAGATATTCACTTTCATGCTCAATCTAGTATTGGTCATTTAATATTCACTTTACTGTTCAAAAGTTTGGGCTCAACAATTTTTTTTATTTAATATTATATTAATTGTAAAAAAAAACAATAGGCCTACTTTTATTCAGAAAGGACCCATTAAATTGATTAAAAGGGTCATATGATGCTGCTAAAAAGAACATTATTTTGTGTATTTGGTGTAATGAAATGTGTTTATGCGGTTTAAGGTTACAATAACACATTATTTTCCACATACTGTACATTATTGTTTCTCCTCTATGTCCGCCTTTCTGAAACGCGTCGATTTTTACAAAGGCGTTATGCAAATCTTCTCACATCGTGACGTAGACATGTGGGGTGTGTTAGAACGAGCCGTTTTAGGTAGGCGTGGTTGACTCTTAACTTTTATAAAGAATATCTCTTTGGATTTGAGACTTTAGTCTTTGCAACTTTACAGATCTTCTTTATGCACCAAGAGCTTGTAACACTCCAAAGAGAAAGGAAAAATTGAAATCGCATCATATGACCCCTTTAAAAGTGACAGTCATTTACACAATCATTTACATTGTTACAAAAAATACTATTTCAAAAAATTATTTTGAACTTACTATTTATCCTGAAACAAATGCATCACAGTTTCCACAAAAAAATATTAAGCAGCACAACTGTTTTTAACATTGATAAAAATAAGAAATGTTTTGAGCACCAAATTAAATAATTAGGGGGAGGAAGATGGCGTCGTAGAGCGGACACGCATTTTGGCGAGCTCCCATGACATTAGTTCAAATATTCGGTTTAATATATATTTTCACTCAGTGAAATCATTCTACTTGGTTGGAGGGTTACTGTGCCATGTCTTTAGATCAATATTTTTTAAAAGGATCTGACAGAATGCCCAAAGTTAAGAAGATTGCGCCGAGCGAGTGGGCGAGGCGGAGGAGCGGATCGCCGGTGTGGAAAATTAGACCAAATGCCTGCAAGCTACGGTGGCTGATCTTCAAAAAACAGTGAGCGAAATGTCAGCGAATATCGACGATCTGGAGAATCGCGGGCGCAGGTGTAATTTGCGTCTACTCGGGTTGCCAGAGGGAACCGAAGGCAGTGATCCGGTGCGTTTCTTTGAAAAGTGGCTGCCCGATTACTTGAAGATTACAACGAAAGCAGGGCGGATCAAGCTTGATCGTGCTCATCGCTCTTTGGCGCCTTTTCCAGGACCTGCGCAACGACCTAGACCTGTCATCATAAAGTTCCATAACTTTATGGACAAGCAGCGAGTGTCGAACGCAGCACGTCATGTTGGCACGGATTCCAAGAGGAGCGCTGACGCAGGACCGAGGATTTCATTCTTTAATGGTTATTCTGCAATGGTGATAAAGAAACGCAAAGCTTTCGACGATGTCAAAAAACGACTGCAGAAGATGAAGATCGAATATGCCCTGCTGTATCCTGCAACTCTAAGGCTGACCATCAACGGGACAATAAAGCGCTTCGCCTCGCCGGATGACGTGACTGCGTTCATTGACAGCCTGGGCTAGCGTGACAAACTTTCGCGGGTAGTTATGTGGTACATGAACAAAATAATTCACTGAGTGAAGAAGTTGTATCATGTTGCTGGGAGCTTTGTGAGGTTTGTGTTTACCCTATGTTAAAGGTTGTGAGTGGTGCTTGGGGGGGTAGGCAGTTGCCTACAGAAGAAAAGAGTAAGAATAGTCCTTCCTGCATGTTTGGCAGGTTTGTTCCCTTGTATAGTTTTCACAAATGTTTTATGAGCACGGAGACAAGCCTGGGAAATTTCTAGCATATATTGCCAAACAACGTGCAGCATCTCAGTATATTGCTACAATTGTTGATTCAGATGATAATATCTTCCATGATAATAAGAATATTAATAATTAATTTAGGGATTTTTATATAAATCTATATTCTTCTGAGAAAACAAGTGACCATCTCAAACAAATGGTTGACTTTTTTTCTGAGATTAATCTTCCAACAATTTCAGTTACACAAAAAGAATTTCTCAATGGCCCTATTACTAGACAGGAGGTTATTAATGCTATTAATGCTCTAAAGAATGGTAAATCACCAGGGCCAGATGGGTTTTGCGGAGAGTTCTTTAAGGAGTTTCAAGAGTTGCTAGCAGACCCATTGCTTAATATGTTTAATTATTCGTTTGTGGTTAAAGAATTACCAAAGACCCTTGGAGAAGCTTATATCTCGCTTATATTAAAGAAAGGTAAAAATCCTGACATATGTTCTTCTTACAGGCCAATTGCATTACTGAATGTTGACCGGAAATTGCTTTCTAAAATTTTAGCAATGCGCCTTGAAAAAATTCTGCCTACGATAATTGGGACTGATCAAACAGGATTTATACAAGGTAGAAATTCATCTGATAATATTAGACGCCTTTTAAATGTTATTTACACCTTTAAAGTGAAATCCATAGATGGGCTAGTACTGTCTTTGGATGCGGAGAAGGCGTTTGATCGGATTGAATGGTCCTATCTTTTTTTTGTTTTGGATAAATTTGGCCTAGGTAAAAATTTTGTGCAGTGGATCAGAGTGCTGTTTACAGACCCATGTTCTGCTGTATTGACGAATGGCTTTAGATCAGATTATTTTCTTATGCATAGAGGCACTAGGCAGGGTTGCCCCCTGTCGCCGCTTTTATTTTCGATGGTTATAGAGCCTGTAGCTGAAGCAATCAGATCTGCAACATCTATTTCAGGTTTACAGATAGGACATATATATCATAAGATTGCACTGTATGCTGATGATGTATTGCTTTTCTTATCTGAGCCTGAGAAGTCAGTTCCAGCTCTAATTGAGTTGATTGACTGGTTCAGTACCTTTTCTGGTTATAAAGTTAATTTAACTAAAAGTTAGCTGAAGCTATGCCTTTAGGTACTCTTATTTCTAAACCTAACATTGTGCCCTGTTTTCCTTTTAAGTGGTCACCTCTAGGTTTCGTCTATTTGGGTATTTCTATCTCTACATCTTTGAAGCTGATGTATGAATCTAATTTTGTTCCTTTATTTGAGAAAATACGGCAGGATTTAGAATGTTGGAATTCCTTGCCAGTGTCTTTGCTGGGTCGGATAGCACTCGTAAAGATGATTGTGTTACCCAAATTGTTATATCCTATTCGAATGGTTCCGATACTGTTTTCAAATAGGGCATTAAAGGGCCTGAATAGCTGGATGACTTCTTTTATATGGAGTAAACGCAAACCTAGATTAAAATTATCAGTACTTTATCTGCCAAGTTCTATGGGGGGGGGGCTGGATTTTCCAAATATTAAGCTGTATCAGTAAGTTCCCACCTGAGATATATTGCAGAGTGGGTTAGGAATGATTCTTCCTCTACTTGGTTAGATATTGAATCCTCCTTTTCACAATTTCCTTTAAGAGCTCTTCTTTTTTTTAATAGCTTTCAAAACATAAAAGAGATATATGATAATCCAATTATAGTTAAAATTCTGAAAGCATGGAGATCAGTCTGTAGGCTTGAAGGTAGATCTAAATTGACTTCTTTCTTTACCCCAATATTAAACAATCCTGATTTCACCCCAGGAATTTTGGATGATGGGTTTAAACGTTGGTGTAATTTGGGACTTATTAGGCTTGGGGATATGTTTTCAGATAATAAATTAATGTCATTTGTGGAGTTAACTCAGAAGTACCAGTTGTTCAAACACGATTTTTTTCGATTCCTCCAATTGAGACATTATATTACTAATAACACAACACTTGTTAGAAATTGTGAGATATCTTCTATTGAGAGGTTATTATTTTTATCATCGGGAAAAATGTCTTTGGGTAGATTTTATGGTGATATGTGTTCAATTTCTTCTGCTGATACACAGACAATTAAAACTAAATGGGAGGAAGAGTTAGCTACTGATATCGATGATGAAACATGGGATGACATTTGGTCTTATGCTAAGAGAATATCTGTTTGTGCACGTACAAGAGAAATACAATTTAAAATCATACATAGACTCCATATTTCTCCTAACCGCAGGCATTTTTTTAACCCCTCTCTATCGCCTATGTGTTTAAAATGTAAAACTGAAGTAGGTACTTTAACACATTGTCTGTGGTCATGTAACAGACTGCAAAGGTATTGGTTTTTGGTGCTGGGGGAAATGGAAAAGATCTTTAATATGCAGTTGGATTTTGACCCAGTCTCATTGGTATTGGGTATACCTAATAAATGCATTGTTTCATTTGCTAACAAGAAATTGTATAATATTCTCTCCTTTGCTGCCAGAAAAAATATTTTACTTAATTGGATTAGTAATAAATCTCTATCACTTAAAGGTTGGCATAAGATAATTTTTGAACTGATTCCACTGGAGCGTCTTACCTATGTATTACATCAAAAAACAGGCCTGTTTTATAAAGTCTGGACTCCATATCTGGACTATATGGAACCTCATCTTCGCCCTATTATACTACAAGGAATATTGTAATTGTGTAACTGTCTGGACATTTAACTTTTCTGCCCTATTCATTTTTTCCCCTTCTTTCCCTAATCTGTTATATATGGGGTAGTCCTGTTTTATTTAATAATCTGAGCTATGTGTGTGAGTTTTTTGTTGTTGTTTTTTTGGTTTGTTTCTTTTGGGCGATGCCTTGTTATTTTTGTATTACAGTGAAAATTCTATAAAAAAAACAAATAATAAAATAAAAAATAACAATTAAATTAAACTACATTATTATATTATAATACATAACAGCTATTTAAATGAATAATCAAATAGGATTATTCCAGAAACATTACTAATTATTATTAATAATATTAATATGAACTGCTGTAGTATTATTATTATTGGTTTTATTATTATTATTAGACAATAAAAATAAAACAAAAAGTGAGAATCTGTCATATCAGTTACTTAACAGGTATTGGTATCTGCCATAAAAACACTTAGGCCTATCTCACCAAGAAAGAACCCCATATCTTATATAACATTGCACGCAAATGGCACACAATGACAGATAATAATGTTTCAGAATCAGAATCAGAATCAGATCGGCTATAGGATTCATCACAAAAGAGTGCCAAAATGGTGAAATCAGGTCAGTGATGCATGGTTGCCGCATTGTGCGTACCTTCTGTGGTGGACTAGATTTAAAACAGTACACGCACAAGTGCTCCTGATAAGGAGGATAAAGACATCTCCCACACACACCGACAGAGAGACCGTGGGACGGTAAGTTTGGGTTTGGGATCTCACACAGTTTCTCAGATAGCAGGGGAGGCTTTTGAGCCATTACTCCTACACCTAATCTGGGATGTATCAAACAAATAAAGTTTGGTTACTGAATTCAAAATGAGAAGGTTTGACATTAATAAGCGTCAATGCAGTGTTTGTGTCTAAAACACATTTTGCTGAAATCATACATTAGCAATGCCTGACTTTCTATGAATTGCTGGACATTTGTGTCCACATGACTGACTGAACAGATAAAGCTCTTATCAAATTCCCAAAACACACAAGTTTCCCAAGAGAAAGTGAAATTGGCAGTAAAATGTCTGAGAAGGCACAATATTTACAATCTAATCTCAACTTGTTTAAAACTCAACTATGTCAACACGTCCAGGTGCACCGAATGTAATTGTAATGTAACGTAACAAACAGCATTCTCTCTAAATATTTGCAGATCAGCATTGAACAGTTTATGCACCTTTCACCGCTAGAGGACACAAAGAGGGTTGCTGTATATAACTGCAATGGTCAATAGTTATAGACTGCTATATAAGTAAGTATACTAAGTAACTCCTCTTTTGGTATCAGCTTTCATTTGTAATATCAGAGTAACAGTGAAAAGAAAAACTAAAATTACAGTGACGTTCGCAGAGCGGGGATCACAGCATAGACGTGGACTGGCACTCCAATGATTGTAAGACAAGTTCTCACCTGAACTATAATCTGGAGATCTAATTATATCCCTGACAGAGCGTGTTCAAACCTGCATGCCATATCCAGCTTGCATATGAATCTAAAACTGCAGGGCTCAAATGAATTAAGCCTTGAAGCACTTTTGTCATACAGCAGTTTGTTTAAGCACTGCAATAGCTGTAGCTTTTGGCAAACCTTTTTATTTAAAAGACGATATTTTGAACACATTACGTATAATACTGTGTTAAAATTTTGTTTTGATGTTTTTTTTTTCTCTCCCATTGACAAAGTCTTAAAAAAATCTCGTGTTGTCACAAGGCAAGAGGAGGATAGATGATAAAATGCCACAGATGCCAGAGCATTGTTGGAAAAGCATTGCGATGCCAAGGAAAACAAGATAACATTTCGCAGTAAATTTGTATATTTATTTAAAAAATGAATGACTTACTTGCAAATATCCACATTCATAAAATAAATCATTAAAAAAATGCCGCTTCATAATTTCCATTAAATTAAAATCTAGAAGACAAATTGAATTTCTTTCTTTCTTCTTCTGTTTTTGCTAATCTAAACAGCTATGTTTTTTTGAGATCTAAAGCATCATCTGATTTACTGTTTACTGGAAACAGTGCAAACATTAGCCGCTCTTCACATGCACATCCACACACTGAAACACGGCTGCTCAGAGTTACACAGGGGAGCCACTACTGCCTCCATCCACCACTAATAGCAGAAGCAGATGGGAGTGAAAAAGAGGCAAAGAAAATGGGGAGCTGACAATCACCCAAAAGTTGAAAAGCAAGGGTGTGTATGACTTAAAAACTAAATGTCTTTGCTGTTTATGGAAGGGGCATATGACTCTAGCTCTCTAAAGCTGTAAAACGAATAAATGTAGAAACAAGATCTATTGTCGCTCATTGTTGAAAAAGACATTGAAGAAACATGAACACACATCTCTATCTGACAAAAGCTATATAATTACAACCTTGTTTTAAAGCAGGCTAGACACAGCTAGACACTAGCATATTACAATGTCTGTCTCGCACAGACTGTCTCACTCCCATCTCAATGGCCTGGATTAAATGCTTTTTCACTTTTATAATAACACTGGAGCTAATTTAGATAGATTTCCATAGTGTTTCAGAGAAGGTCAACTTTAGTGTGATTACAAGTTTAGACTTGATACTGTAATTCCAATGCAGTGTGTAAAATACGAATAAAAACCCATGACAACCTATACTTACAGTTTTTCTCAGTGGCTTTGGTGCAATTCTCAGATCAGAAATGAAATTCTCAAAACTACTTGTTCAACCTCCACATCATCTAGTCACTATCATAAAAGCAGTTTCTCATTCTTTTGAACAAGTTGCAATTGCTTTGGTATATTCATGCAAATGATTAATTACATTTGTGAAGAGAATGTAGATCAACCAATTATAAACCAGTTCTCTGAAGTAGCTCAAAGGTGCATCTCATGAACCTTCAATTGGAAAGCATATATATGTAACGGAGGCCAGCGGTAGGTGCTGTGCAGGTAAAACCTCACTCCCCTGATCTCAAGAGACGCACTAGCGACTGACGCTAGTGGCTGCAGTCTTTAGCCTCCTTGTTAGTGCGTCCGCCTCCCATGCCGGAGACCCAGGTTCGAGACCCACTCGGAACGAGAACAAGGTGTGGCGGTGAGGACCCGGGTGAGAGGGGTTACATTGGTGCCGTGACCCGGATGGGAGTGAGGTTT
>NW_015638954.1:577175-581572 GCF_001515625.1 Sinocyclocheilus rhinocerous | reverse complement strand
CATTTCTCAGATCAGAAATGAAATTCTCAAAACTACTTGTTCAACCTCCACATCATCTAATCAATTGTGCACATTGTAAAAGCAGTTTCTCATTCTTTTGAACAAGTTGCAATTGCTTTGGTATATTCATGCAAATGATTAATTACATTTGTGAAGAGAATGTAGATCAACCAATTATAAACCAGTTCTCTGAAGTAGCAACTAAAAACGAACAATTGCTTTATGCCGAATTGCCGGTATTTGAAAGTGAAAGTAAAATGCGCATGCCGCTTTTACAAGCTATTTAAAAGTGAAGGAAAGCGAGAAAAAGAGGGAACGCCCCCGCCCCCACAGTGCTACCGGTATTACCGGTGTTGTCACACGTCGATTAACCGGTGGGAAAATTTCCTCACCGTCACAACCCTAGTGGAAGGGTACAGACTCAGAGGCAAAACAGAGTAAGAGGCTGAAGAGGCCAAGGACATAGGCGCGTATCAGATGAAACAAGGGCCACTATTGTGGACCATGTTGTCCGTCATGGCTTACAATGGCTGAGGTGAGTTTCCTGTTTTTGTATTCCTACTAATCCTACTAATTTTGTATTCTTACTTTTGTGCCCATATTTCTTTTTATTTTCTATATCACAATGACGTTGAATCTTATCCAGTCTCTTTCAATCAATACCCCACATACAATAGTGTGTAAATTTGTACTTTTGAAATGGATATATGGCATACAGAAGAAGTGCAGCCTTCTGCATTTCAGCACAGTAACTCTCATCAAAACTGTTGCCATAGTTTACATCAGGTAATATTAACAGAGTGCACTGTTATATTGACAACTTGTTTGTGAACAATGACACAAGGACTTTTAATTCTGATGGCACTGATATGTTCATTGACATAAATACTTTTGAGAGATGAACTAAAGATTTTGAGTAAGTTACAAAATCCATTGAGTGGTGCTGTTTGTACGAATTGTTTTGAGAAATGCACATACTACTTTGCAAATATTAAGGTTGATTCGAGAAATGCACCAAAGCGACTGAGAAAAACTGTAAGAAATGTATAATTTTATTCAGAAAGTTGCATTAAGTTGATCACAAATGACAGTTAAGACATTTATAATGTTGAAAAAGAAATGCTGTTCTTTTGAAATTTCTATCCATCAAAGAAGCCTGAAAAATATATCACAGTTTTTAGATAGATAGATAGATAGATAGATTTTATTTTTATGTCATATGGAAGTTATGGGGTAAGCACTTTGAGACATAGTTTGAGACATAGCACTGAAGAACCAGAAATCACTTAATCTACTGATAGTGCAGTTCAGACAAAGTTTTACAGTATAAGATGACAGATAAAAGAGGAAGGAGACATTTAGATCAAGGTCAATCCTTGAGTTTCCATTCATTTCCTCCCTTTCAAAACAAAACAGTTCTAGATCATAATGTTCGTATTACTACTCTCATATCTTGCTTTTAAATGGCCTCCCATGCCGGAGACCCACTCGGAACGAGAACGAGGTGTGGCGGTGAGGACCCGGGTGAGAGGGGTTACATATAGACAGAGGACAACACAAGAGTTCTGACAATGGATGAACATTTAGGAAATGATCAGGATCAACAGCTGAGAGGAAGAAGATGAGTAAGAATGCATGGTGCATTGCTCTTTTGTTGATTTTGATTGCTTCCATTGTCCTCATTTGTAAGTCGCTTTGGATAAAAGCCAGAAGAGGCCAAGGACATAGGCGCGTATCAGTTGAAACAAGGGCCACTATTGTGGACCATGTTGTCCGTCATGGCTTACAATGGCTGAGGTGAGTTTCCTGTTTTTGTATTCCTACTAATCCTGCTAATTTTGTATTCTCACTTTTGTGCCCATATTTCTTTTTCTTATATCACAATGACGTTGAATTGTCTGCTAAATGACTAAATGTAATGTAATGTAATCTTGCTCTCATCACAACTACATTAATGAAACCATTAAGAAATACTTTGTTAAAACAAAAAGTGCCAGAGAGACCGAATCAACAAAAGAGATAACATAAAAAGAAGACGAAGGCGAGCTGCTGACTACATCAGTAGTCAGTGTAACATCAGCTAGTTGACTTAAACACATATGCACATAGACAGCCTGTTTTCTTGGTCTTAAGCTGGGGCTAAAGTGTTTCTCTGAAGATACTTTTGCTACATATACAGTACATTCCTATAGATAAAGACAAGTCCAATCAAGACTGCCCTGTTTTTTTTTTCTTCTTCTGGAAACGTGCTAGTTATTAAACTTGGATATGATTAATGTGCCTATTGCCCACCTAAGTAATCACGTCATTCAGCTCAACTCTACCAACATGTATTTGTAGTTTACACAAGCAGGCGGCAACACTGCTATCAAATCCATCAGGAATGCTTCCCGTTTGTACTTCACTACTAGTCTTTGAACACTGAATCTGACATCCCTTATGTTTTTAATGTCTCTGATTTTAGATCACTTTTATTTGCACTCCACATGCCCACATGCCTCAAACACTTCCAGGCAATACATATTTGCTCAAGTCTCCACAGCACTTTTGCAAATGGAGGGAAAAATTGGGAAATTCATCACAAAACTACAAATACATAGAACATCAGATCACATGCATTCCTTCACATTTTTGCCAAAAAGAATGATATAAATGTGGACTTTATTCTGCTAAAGGAGGAATGCCCTGAAGGCTGGGCACTGGGAGTTGGCACATGTTCAATAGTTTCAAACCACAGGTATGGGCTTGAGCAGGTTTTCTATTTCAAACATGGCTGATGCCACTCTGATGGGGCAGGTATACATCAGGGGCTGTATTCACAAAACATCTTAAGGCTAAAAGATTTAGGAGAAACTCTTACAAATAATGGGCATGTCAGTCTAAATTTTAGGACTCAAATGTTAGGACTTAGGCATTTAATGCTAAAATCAGCTCCTAAATCTGTGAAAAGTTATGGGTAGACAAGAGGACTCCTAAGTCACTAAGACCAAATCACAAACCATCCTAAAATGGCTGTTGCCAGCAATCTGCCTCAGAACATATATATTTTAGAAACATTTCACGATAATTTCCCCTAATTGAATTGTGTACTTCTTTTCATGCACAAGTTAGGCAAGAAGTAAACCATAATGAGCCTTTATAGCCTATTCCACACTCAAGTGCACACATGAACCTTGCCGAAAGCACTGGCAAAAGTAATGACTATGAATTGAATGTTTTGGTAAAAAAATAGCAAGGAGATATTTTAATTATCTATGAATAAAATAGTGTTCTCTGAGTCAGTGTCTGCTGTGAAGATCAAGTTGACAATGCTGCCATCTCCACAGTAGAGTGACGTACCTTTAGAGAGAAATGCACCTTGTCCTTTACCTATGCACCTTTGAATTAGTTTGTTGAAAGGTAGACATTTCTAGTTCCCCTTCAGGAACTCGAGCTGCGTCGGAAAACGCTTTGGGAAGGATCAAAATTTCTCGAGTAAGAGTACGTGTTTACCTCTCTTTCTCTGAGGAGGTTGAGGTGGTCACCAGGGGCTGCTGGGCGGGAGCAGCCCCAACCAACCGTGTTCCAGCTCCTCATATAGGGAGCGTCACTTCTCGTACTCCTCAGAATTTAGAGTCAGAGTGGCGCTCCCTGGCCGAAGGCTTCTAGCGGAAGGCGGATCTGCAGATCGTCATTCCCACTGGATAGTCTTCAGCTGAATCCTGATGCCATGGCTCAGGACTTCGGAGGGCAGGCCCCTCTGGGGAAGAGTGGTGTACGCCTCATTATACGGTGCCCATCTCTCCTCAGTGCCCTCAGGAGATCGATCTGCCAGCCCTGCCACCTACGGTGCTTCAGGGCACAGCGGTCTCCGGCGAGCGCTTCTCTCAGTCACCGTCCGGAAATGTAGCGGTACTAAGAGGCTCGCTACCTCTTCGGAGGTTTCTAGAGCAGCTAGTTCGGCCGTCTCCTGCTGGAAACTTCTGCCAAATGTGTCTCAGTGGGTCCTGCACACTGTAGAAGAGGCTACCGAATCAGTTCGGTTCTTCTCCGCCTCGTTTCAATGGGGTCATTCCCACTCTGGTGGGCCCCGAGCAGGCTCTGGTAATGGAACAAGAAGTTAACACTCTCTTGAGGAAGGAGGCCATCGAGGTGGACCCTTCTCTCGACAGACAGTTTGGGTTCTACAGCCGGTACTTCATCGGAAAGAAGGATGGAAGTTCCTAAGGTTTGCTTTTGGGGGCAAAAGCTTACCGGGTTCTTCCGTCGGCCTTGCAGTCTCACCCCGCACTTTCACGAGGTGTGTGGATGCTGCTCTGGCTCCTCTGTGACTCCAGGGCATCCACATACTCAACCACATCGATGATTGGTTGATATTAGCTCAATCTGAGCAGATGGCGGTTCGGCATCGAGATGTC
>NW_015638954.1:559114-576564 GCF_001515625.1 Sinocyclocheilus rhinocerous | reverse complement strand
CCCCTAGTTACACGTTTCCTCCACGGTGCGCTGAGGCTGAGGCCTCTGGCCAGAGAAGCTTATGCTAAGCGGTGGATCAGGATGCTTTTTCATAGCCTCGAGTCCTCTGATCTCCCCTCTCCTTTAGGGGTCAAGACTCACTCCTTCTGAAGTTGGCCTTCGGGACGCTGCGGGATGTCCCCGCCTACTTTGTCAGCTGCCTTCCTGCATTCTGCGTCACTCCTGGCTCCTTTCTCTCGCCTTAGCTGTGCTCTTCCACACTAGGCAGGGATTGGTAAGTCTGGCCGCGTGGGCATACTCATTCCCAAAGCGTTTTCCGACGCAGCTCGAGTTCCTGAATAGGAACGTCTCCAGGTTACGAATGTAACCATGGTTCCCCGAGGGAACGAAACGCTGCATCTCTGTGCCATACTTCCGGCATCCCTGTGAGCGCTTGCTTCATTCCTAGAAGTTGACGCCGGTTCCACCGCACGTGCTTTTATAGCTTCCTGGTCGCTACGTCACCCGCCCATGATGTCTCGCCCATCTATTGGACTGATTTCATATGTGATTCAGAGCATGGTCACGCTGGGGGCGTTCCCAAAGCGTTTTCCGACGCAGCGTCTCGTTCCCTCGGGGAACCATGGTTACATTCGTAACCTGGAGACGTTTTCTATAGACATATTGCTCATGCCTGTGTGGAAAGTAGACTATACGCTGAGATTCAGTAAATTTTTGTGACTGCTATTTTTTTTGCTATTTAGGAGAATTCTTAGTGCTAAGATAAAATGTTTTGTGAATACGGTCCCCGGCAAATAACATTACACTCTGAAGTAAATAAAACACTCACGTACTATAAACTCCAAACATTACTCTGGAGGTTTCCTTCCCTTTCACATTAGCTTTTACATTAAAGGCATAGTTTACCCAAAAAGGAAAAGAACACCAAATATATTTTGAAGAATTTTGGTGACCGCGGACAAAAAAACACTGAGACATTTATCAAAATATCTTATTTTATGTTCCACAGAAAAAAGAAAGTTATACATGTTTGGATTTGGGTAAGTACTATCCCTTCAAATGGCATACCAGCATATTATATGTGTTGATGCTGTGTTGATCCTCGACTTGATGTCCAATGTAAAGTGTGGGTCCTGGAACAAAACCATTTCAGAACTTCTGCTCTCTCATCTTATACAGAATGTTTGAAGAATTTATAGCAATGAAGGTATTATGGACATTTTTTGAGACGGCTATCATGTTTGCATAGTATTGGTAAATGTAATGACAAAGTATTAAATGAACTTTAAAAGTATGAAATGTAAATTCTAAGTTCTTAGAAACATATTAACTTTGTTGTTCTCTAATGTGCTGGATCAGCTAAAAGCAATGTAATGTACCACAGATTTCTGTAATGCACTAACCCAAAAATCCCTTTACGTGACTGCATATCAAACAGAGAGAATGATAATGAAGGTGATGTCTGGAGCAACAATAGATGTTCTCTTGCTCCCATTCAAACTCTGACGAAACATGCCTCAGTCTCAGACTAAGATGAGAAGATATCTAAAGCAGACAAACCTCTGCGCAAAAAGTCTTTATACTGTCCAGGTAACTTCTCTCTCTTTCACAGTTTGATGACCTCTCCATCACTTAAACAAACACAGAGTGCATGCATGTGTTTGTATGTGTGGTGTAAATTAGCCAGCCACTGAAAAAGTTGCTATTTGGGGTTTAGCGCTGTGGGGGGTGAGGCAGTGGGGGAAATAGAGATTGGGTGTGAGAGGAGGATCACTGTCCAGCTAATCCTAAATGGTATTTGCATCTCTTTCTCACCACATTGTAAGTATAAGCACAGTACACACATACCATTTAATCTATTAACACTCACTAGGCCTTCAACCAGCAATAGATTTTGATCAAGTCTCCTGCTTTGATCAAAAGATTTTGATTGAATCTCCTGCTTCTGTGATGTTTCTCCTGAGAAAAATACCTCAGTAATGTATCTTCATACAATGTGTCAGAAACAGTAACTGGTACGTTTTCAGTTAGACTAAAATATGTAAAAAAAAAAAAAATATTTATTAAAAAAATGATCATTTTAATATGTTTAACAAATTATTAAGTCTGAGTGAAACTGAACTTTTAAAATGCATGTACATTTACTTAACGTTTTAAACTGTGGTCAGATTTGCGAAGATATCAAAGTATCTTCCAAAATTAAATTATCTGAGCCATATGCATACTATGCAACAACCATTTTCTCATTTTTGTCTGTTTTATTTCTCCTCAAAACATTTTGGAGGAACATCTCAGAAGTCATACTAAATAATGACTCAGAACTGTATAATGACATATTGAAGACTATTAAAGAGCCTTTGACACATGAGGGCATGAAGTTCAGCATAAACACACTCCAGGTGACTCAGAATGTCTCTTCACAGTCTTGATACTAGCCTCTTAAAGAGATAATTCACCCAAAAATGAAAATGTTACTGTTAATTATCTCAAGAACCCATTCAAAAGAATTATTCGTTCGCGAACCGTACATCACTCTGCACCGTTTGCCTGATGCTATAGATTACAGGTAATAATATTGTAAATAATGTTCAGTTTCTTGCACAGACCAATCGCTTCACCTCAACCGCAGCTGCTGACTTTGATTTTAAGCATCACCAAGGACCACGGTTTTAGCTAAAAATCTTCTTTACTGTTCTACTGAATGACAAAAGTCACCATCATCTTGGATGGTCTGAGGGTGGGTAAATTAACAGCAATTTTTCATTTTTGGGTGAACTATCCCTTTAACTCGTGAAACTAGAAATCCAATTCTAGAAAACTCAACATAGATTTTATAAAAATAGTTTTCTAGTGCAAGCTGTCATAGTGAGCATTGCAAGCGCTTGTGGGCCTGTTTTGAAATAAGTTTCTTGCATGGCTGCCTGTGCACATCTCGGTGACCCTCTCTCTCTCCTGCAGGTGAGATAAGACTGGAATTTGCTTGTCCTCCAGGAGAGACAGAACTATCATGAGCTGCCAACTTGGTCCCCATATCCTGGCATGAGATTGCAGCAAAACCCGGGCACTCAGGGTAGATATCTCTGCACTGAATGGATGTCATGGCTGTGAACACAGATTACTGATGTTTGGGTTGACTTCATGGGTGTGTTTTTTTTTTTTTTTTTTGATAGCTGGGGTGCTTCATCATTTGTGACTCTAGGGGTTTTGGTGGATTCTATTACACACACTGTGACACACACACACACAGACATGTGCAAAGGCACACCAACATGTATGTGCATTACCATATTATGTACATACAAGCAGATATGTACACATCCCAGCATGTAAGTGTGCTCATATCTGCGCTCACACACACATATCTGAAGCAGAACACGTACAGACGCCACACACACACTCATACATGTTCATACACCTTGACCTGCACAGTGTATGGAGTCCCTCAAGTATGAAACGTTCAAAGCAGACCCCTATGGTTCAAGTTACCAACAAACTCTCTGACCTGGTGACTCCAGGTTCTGGCATCTCCAGAAGAATAAAAACCTAAAATATCATAGATAATTAGAATTTTAGTTTGTATATAAACAAAATAAAAATTACTGACTAAGGACATGTTTGTCTTCAACTATCATTAAAGGGGTCATATGATGCGATTTGTACAGTATGTGGAAAATAATGTGTTTTTTTAACCTTAAACCGCATAAACACATTTCATTACACCAAATACACAAAATAATGTTATTTTTAGCAACATCATATGACCCCTTTAAAATACACTAATGTGATGCTAGATTTCACCACTAGGCGGCCAGTACTGAAAGACAGAAGGTGGGAATTGTTGCCAGGAATTCCATTCTGCTTTGAGATAAAAGGCTTTGACATTTTAAAAATAAAGGCTTTAAAAATCTGTTCTTTCACACTGCATTGGCTCCTCAAAAGGACATTTCTTAGTTAGATTGAGTGCTTCCCCCCCAACACCAAGTTTCCCAATATTTTGGTACTTTTTTTGATAATGTTATGGATAAATGGATATAAACGGTCTTCACAAGCTGCACCTGCAATAAAGAGCTGCTTCATTGTTGACAAACGATAGAATACATTTGCAAGTTTTGTTACCTACAGTGGATTAATTATCCACCTCATCCAGCGCTCTTTTTGTTTTATGACTTTTAAAGTATTCTGTTATGATGTGAGAAACAGCTACAAACGTTTCTATGCCAGAGTGAACTGTCTAAATGAATTAATCCGAGTCAATGAATGAATTAAACTATTTCAGACTTTTTTGCAAAACTAGACCAATTACATCAATATTTATTCATTCACAAATCTGGCATCACTATTTCTGATTCTAAACAGACGCATGACATGATTGCTAAAATATTACCAGACAAGGATTTATCAATAATAGTTTACTTGGACACAGCGAAGAACCGCTAGATTTAAATCAGCACAGCAAGCGAAGGATAGAATGCAACTGTTTTGAACGAGCGCACCTTTTTTTTAACAACCAAAAAGTGTCTGTTGTTTTATAATCTGTCACATTATAAAACAAATGTTTCAAATTCGGAATTATCCTAAATAATCAGTGCCACACACTGTCTCCTTGATAATCCACATCAGGCAAACACAGAGGCATACTGGACTGGGGGGTGGAACGTATAAACTGGCATTTTTTTTCATCATCTTGAGGGGTTAAGAGGTTGTGTGAACAATAGGCTGTGGTTAGATTCACTTAATAGACCTGAGGGTCGTGCAATCTTGGTCTCGGGGGATGGGTGGCACTCTATGTCTACATGCCTATCCTGATGGCTAGTAAACTCCTCCCTCTATGAATGACAGATGCCACCTTTCACCTTGTAAACTGAGAAAAAGAAATTGGGCGGATCCTTAGGAGTAAAATGAAAGAGCTCCAGAATTCTTATTGAGAATCAGAACAATTCAACAGCCAGTCATTGGGAAGGGAAGTGCAAACTACATTTACATTCCCTGTTGGGATTGGTGCACAACAATGCCCTTTGGGAAATGTAGGAACATGATGTGTTTTGTTGTAAGGTCACCACATGTGCTCTTCTGTCCCTGCTGTATCTGTACCTCTAGGACAGGTCCCTCCCTAAACATGTCCTCACCTGTCTGCTACTGCCTGATAGTGGGACAATGAATCGGCCCCATAGTGATGCCATATCTTTGTATTTGCGACAATGTATCCAATCAGGTCCAAAAATACAGGCATGCAAAGCATGTCAGATTGACCAGGATCACTCTGTGGTGTAGTGGCTAAAAACACAGCAAAATTGTGCTCAATGAATGGGTTCATATGGAAATTTTACAAATGAGAACAATTATTCCTTATCATTTCACATCAAGTTTGTGATGAGTAAATAACTGGCATTTAATTTGGCAATAATGTCTCATGTAATGTGCAAACATAAATACAGTGTCAGTAATCAGATTACTGACTGTGAGGTTAACTAGTATGCAATATGAGCATGAGAATGACTACATGTGTATTTATGAAAGAAAAAAAAACTACAGATAATAAATACACAAGTAAAAAAATAAATAAGCAAACACAACAACAACAAAAATAAAAACAGAAAGATAGCCTATAATATTGACAAGAGTCACCAGAAAGTTAGAAACTTTACGATTATTATTAAATGATATCTTAAATAAAGTTGCTGTTTTATATCCAACATTAATAATACATTTTAAAAGAACATCCTACGTTTCTACATGCAGTTGGGACTATTAAAATGCGATGAGCATATATTTGCACTTGCACTCAATAAAGTAGAGGCAATCAGATATAACGGATTGTATTTTAACGATTGCAGATGAATATCCCATGTTTCAAGTCACATGTTCGCACAAGCGATCTCAAGGAAACCAATACTTTCGTGTTATAAAGTAACCTGTGTTTATAAACATTAGCTAAAGCGTGTGTGATTGATCCAAAGCAATGGCAACAGTTGTTTCACTTTAAGATGTAACTAAAAGAAGTAACAAGCAATGATTACTTACCGCAGACTCCGATTTGCGGGGCTCTGTACTTATAGTGAGAAACACCAGTAACACCGCGCTGAGACCCTTTAAGTTCATACTGATTTTCAAAGAATCTGCCCTCTTAACATTGACAGTTACAACTATGAACACTTATTGAACGTATCATATTCCTCCGTTAAGCTAACTGCAGAACCAGCACGTTTTTTCAAAAGTTATAGGGGAATTCTTGTAAAGTCTCAAGGATGTCCAGTGCTGGCAGCGCTCGCAATAATGTAACCGTCACTTTACCGAATCCCCCTTAACCAGCTCACCGCACTACTTCATATTCCTCCGCCAAAAACCAGTCTAGATCCCCACAGACGTTAAGCTTTAAAGTCATGGGAGGATGAAAAGTTACGTTTAAATGTCTTTTGGCGCTTTTTTGTTGGATAAATCATTAATAAAAACTATTTTACTCACTGTTTCTTTCTTTTGATTTTATAAGGGGATTTGTTAGCGATGTCGTGGCGGAGGACGCATCACAGACAAAAATTGAAATTAAGACAAATATATAGGCTATTTGTATTCATTTTTAGGCAATTATCAAACAGAAGGATGTAGCTATATATGCCAGCACAGAAAGGCTATATTATTTAAAGTTCACTTTTTTGCCCAATAGTTCCATTTGTTGCAGTGGCATTTGCTGAAATAAATCGAGATAGACTACATAGGAAGGTTTACTTGTTATCTTCTGCTATTTTAAAGTTAAAATGAGTCATTTTGCAGCCTATTACTGATTATTAATATTGAGTTAGACATGCATTAATCTGTATGGAGTTAATTGAATCAACTCTGATCAGTTTATGTGTTCATGTAATTTTCATTATGTTTTATTATGTCCAGTCGTGTGTGAGATATAGGCTGCATTAATGATATTTCAGCTTACATGAGTGCCACACTGTTTACTGATACGTTTGTGGTTGTTATCGCTGTTTGTTTAGAGGCAAAAGCGTGAGACGCGAGTGATTGACGGGTGGAAAGCCCGCCCTCTTCTCGGAACACAGCGCACTTGCAGGGCGCGTGAATCGACTCTGCCGCGAGGAGAGCGTTTCCAACACAGAACTTTCTTGTAAGTGAACTTCTCTTATTCTCAGAGGACACACAGAAGCAGATCTTCATAAAATACTCATTGCATGTGCAAAATTATATTTTCAGCTCTCGTTGAATTGTTTCTATTTATCCTTATCTCACTTCTTGCCCTTCGAAGTGGACGAACCGCTCACCGGATTCTCAAATGAATAGGTTTGAAGCCATTTAACAGAGGCTTACCGTGAAGACGCCGAGGATACATTACCTGCGTTTCCCTCAAAGCTTTGCAAAATGAAGCTTTGGTAAGTACATTTATATCTAGAGATGTCATTTTATTACGCTTGGTTACAAATTCAGACACTTGGACGTTAAATAGTGAACTGTCAGTTTTAGTCACCGAGTTAAATAATGCGCTTTATTTCGTTAGAGCACATATGATGGTTTTGTTCATCTCCCTTCACAGGAGTTTTGTGTTACCAGTTGTCTTGTATGCAGTGTCTGCTCAAGGGGTAAGTCTTCTATCATTATTAAAACGCATAACAGTACTTCCCCTTGTGGATTTAGTCGCAAATGATACTTTAAGTTGTTCTTAGTAATATACATTTGGCTCATCATGTTTGGGTTAACTTTTACAAACACATTTGAATGTTTTAGACACAATCACTTGACAAATTACAAGCTATGAAGTTTTGTGTAAAATATTTGTGTGCCTTTTAAATTGTTAGTTACTGTTAACAAATCATTAGTTTTTATGTGTAATTTCTTGTTTGATGATTTGTGAAGTATCTCAGTCCTCTCATCACCAAACTGACAAAACACTCCTCCTTCTAATTAATATGCAAAGTAACCTGTTTCTCTGCCACACCTATTTACCCTGTTACTACCATATTGACACTCAGTATTCTAAGTACGTCATTCACGAATGTTTAAATATATGATTGTTTTATTCTTACTGTTTTATTTTTTCCCAAGAATTTGCCTGCACATTTAGTATGCATAAATTATGGTCCATTTATCATCTTTGGCTCATTTTTAAGTGATAATAACAGTATACCTTTTGAAATCTTTTTTTAAGTAGTTACAGACAAATCTTTACAGATTAGTCAAGCCATTAAATTGTTCTAAATTGGTGGACAAAATTGGAGGTATTATGGTGCAGGTTTAATTGTTTCATATAAGGTTAGTGTTAATCCTTATAGAGGTGAATTATGAAAAGTTGTCTCTTGAGGCTTTATTTGAAAGTAAGTTGTGATTTAACTGTTCTGGGCAGAGTTTCCCAAAAGCATCGTAAGCCTAAGTTGATCGTAGCTCCATTGGTTTCAATGGGTCTACAATGTACTTAAGCTTACAATGCTTTTGGGAAACGCAGCCCTGGATGCCTGTAGAAGTTAAGGAGTGGCCCTGGGTGTGGGAAATAGAAACAGAGTCTTGTGTTTAATTCTAGCAGTTAATGGGAGCAATTGTAGCGAGCATGACATTAGCGAATATATAGAGGTTAAACACTTATCGAGTGGCAGCATTTTGGATGGGCTCAAACTGACGTGAGAGTAATGCAGGTGGGATGGTGAGTAGTTGCTTGCAGTGTAGTCTAGTCATGAAATAATTAGAGCCTGCAGTAACAAACAGCTTAGCAGAGTGGTAATTAATGGAGGGCTGGATTTTCTTTAAGTTCCTTGTGTAGCATGAAGCACTCATGTTTTGCTTCAGTATGGTCCACAATGGTAAGTGTGTCAGCTAGGAGTCAACTAGGATGTTGTGTATGAAGCCAATTCTTAATTCTGAATTTTGCACATCCCTGGTATGTAGTCATAAAATCAGAGATGAATCCAGTCACGTCGTCTCAGGAGCTGCATTTGAAGTGCTTGTTTTAAAAAAAAAAAAAAAGTGAAAAAAGTGACGTGACATGTGGCCAAGTATGGTGACCCATACTCGGAATTAGTGCTCTGCATTTATCCCATCCAAAGTGCACACACACAGCAGTGAACACACACACGGAGCAGTGGGCAGCCATTTTTTTGCTGCGGCGCCCGGTGAGCAGTTGGGGGTTCGGTGCCTTGCTTGGTGGAAAAAATTGGAAACAATTTTATATGAAACAATTAAACCTGCATCATAATACCTCCAATTTTTTCCACCAATTAGAACAATTTAATGGCTCAGTCGTGGTATTGAAGGTGGGAGAGAGCGCTGTACATTCACTCCCCCCACCTACAATCCCTGCCGGTACGAGACTCGAACCCACAACCTTTGGGTTACGAGTCCGACTCTCCCTGCCGTGTTGTTAATACCAAGTGTAATCTCTGTGAATGCAGAGGCATTTAGTGTAAATGACGTGCAGTTGATTGTTGTCAGTACTTAGTACAGTATATGAGAAACTGAAAATTTAGATGACACAATTAAGTTTTTTGGTGTCGATGGAGAACAGTAAGGGGCCAAGCAGTGATCCCTGTGGGACACCGATAGTGTTGATGGGGACTTAAGAGAGTGGGCCTTACCACTTTGCATGACCTATTTTCCAATATCAGACTAGATCTTAGACCAAGAAACGAGTTCAGATCTAAAAAAAAATATACATCATGCACCCATGTTTAATAGATGTTTGGGAAGTAAAAGTCAGCTAAGTGAATGTTTTCTGGACAGTGACTCAGTTTTCTTTAAACAACTCCTAATGTAGACATCACTTCAACTCAAACTTTTTGGAGGTAGATGGAGCTTGTAGAGGGTCAGACCTCCAACATCATTCAGATAAGGTCAGCAAGAATGAGGAGAAAAGTTCTTAGGAGTCTTTGATGGGGTCAAGACAGAGGTCAGGGTCTTAGGTGAATGGTTTTACCATTCCTTTTTTTCCTACGGGCAAGAACAATCAAGCTTTATTGCAGTGTGCTGATATTTAACAGCAATTTTAAGCTTCTACATGGATTTTAAAGGGTTAATTGGCCCAAATTCTTTAACTGGATTATGATGAGCAGGGCAATACAAGGAGCCAGATATTAGTGAACTAGTGAAATAAAAATAGGAGCATGTCTCAATTCTATAGAGAAGACTTTAGAAAATGAAACTTAAGTGTTACTGTCAGACTATATAAAACACACTGTTTATTTGCTTTTAGTGTAATCTCTCAGTTACAAGAATTTGTGCTGACTACGCAAATGTTTGTTGATAAATTTTATTATTTGATCTTTTTAAGAAAGATTAAGACTCCTGGCAGTTCTTATCTGCAGACACTCAAAAGCATTGTTCTCACAATGATTGTGTATTATATTCACTTTTCTTGATTAATAAAAATAATCTAAATCATTTTGGCAAAACAGCCAATTATATCTCATAGCCTTTCTAAAACAGACTGATAGTGTTTGTGATAGTATCCTGTCCTACTAAGTACTGGAAGAGCCTTTTTGATGTGTTCTATAGCACAGCATGAAAGAAACCGTAGCGGAAATATTTGGATGAGAACTACCTCTCCTACACACCATATCAGTGGAGAGAGAGAATGAGAGAGAGAGAGAGATAAAGTGGTTTATGCGATCTAGAAAAACATGAATGCGTGTTAAAGTACTTAAGCTGAGGGGTTTTGTGCTTGAGCACTGTGCAGATAGATAATTTCTTAGTATTTTAACTAAGCCAAAAGCAATGGATTGCAATAACTAGGTGCACATAGAGTAAGGGATCCTTTCCCTTTAAAATTCCCTAAAGCTCGGAATAAAAAATGGGCTTGTTTAGAATATTTAATGTAAAATATCAGTTTTATTGTCACATAAAATAACTGCTTACTTTAGGTGTGGGATAAAAGTAGGGATTAATGTTAGGTCAGTGTTAAGGAGAGGGGGGTGGATTTTAATGAACAAAAACATGCATGACTAATCTTTATAATCATTCACTTCTCACAGTTTCACAAGGAACTGTTGTGCTTTTTGTGTGAATATTGTCTTAGTGCTATCACAGAGGACAGTCCATGCTTCCTCCGCCATGAGAAATTCCTGGGCTGCCTGGTACAGCGTGTTGAGAGTTTTTCTGCACTTTTCCTTGCTGCAGGTGTCACTTTCTAGAACATTCCTCCAGGTCAGACCGAGACACTTTGTGATTGCTTTGTGATTTGTTAGTGCCCCTCACCATTTGAACCTTCCCTGGGGCACAAATTCTCATGTCCCCTCCATCCATTTAAAAGCTGTAACACCAGGAGGTAATGTTTATGGCCCTCAATTTGATAGTAGGATAAGTGGATTGAGATAGATGTGTTGTTAACTCTAGACAATTGAGGGCATGATGGAGAAGATGGCTGTTTCTGTGTTTGTTGTATGTTAAATATCATGTCAATGGTCTAAATTACGTTTAGTAAGAAATTAAATTTAGTGACAACATAGTGAGCAGTCAGATATTTTTTTATAGCTATTAGCCTGCGACAGTTCCCACTGGAATGACCTAAAGCTGACCTTCTTTCGTTCCTTTCTTCCATCTCACCATTTTCCTTCCTGATAAAGTCTATAAGCATTCATGTTTATTCTCCTCTAGTCCTAAATGTCTCAATCTCATTGTTTATATATCACCTATCCATTTTCAACCTTCTTTTACTGATAATAGATGTAAAGATTTGAGCAGGATTTTTTTGTAGTTAACTTGCCAGGTGGCTTCATTTATTGTTCCCTACATGTTTCTCTCTTTGCCTCATCAGATTTGGTTTAGTTACTGAGCAGAAATTAGTTAATCTTAATGTCAGTGAGAGCTTTACTCCTTACATGGCCTGATTTTACAGTACAGAGGCTTGTGGTCGTACATGAGAGGGATCCTTTAGATCTGCACATTTTCGCAGTGCCAAAAGCAGACAGTTTTACTGCTTTTTCATCTTTCATGACGATGGATAGCATCTGTATGTAGCAGGGTTGTGGACTCGAGTCACATGACTTGAGACTTGACTCGGACTCGAGTCCCAAATCGAGAATTGAATGCAAAGACTCGAGACTTACTTGTGACTTGCAAAACAACGACTTGGTCACACCTCTGGTATGTAGACTTGTGGATGTTTGTGGGACCACGTGTGTGGCCTGGCTTTTACTGCTTCACTCTGTCACATCTCCAGCCATGCTCTTCTATAATGTCCTGCTGTTACATTCATATCAACATGAGTATAAATCACAGCATGCTACTGTGACATGTTCGGCTGCTAAGGATAATTTCATTTCATACAAGTTGTAAAGGCCTGCTGAGGGTCTCTTTCCCTCACCGTTTCCCATAGCTCTACATGGCCTTTTTTGCCCATCATAAGTTATTTCTTAACGTATGGTCTCTTTTTATCTTTATATCTTGTACCCTGATCTCCCTGTTTTTGTTGTATTTTCCTTCTTCTCGTTAAACCTTTCAAATCATGCAGCAAGTAGCTCTTCAAAAGTTTTCCAGAGATTTGGGAGATTAAAGGGGTCATATGATGCTATTTTAAAGATCATTATTTTGTGTATTTGGTGTAACAGAATATGTTGACATGCTTTAATGTTCAAAAAACACATTATTTTTCAAATACTGTACATTATTGTAGTAGGCGTGGCTGACTCTTAACTTTTATAAAGAATATCTATTTGGATTTGAGACTTTAGTCTTTGCAACTTTACAGATCTTCTTTATGCACCAAGAGCTTGTAACACTCCAAAGAGAAAGGAAAACTTGAAATCGCATCATATGACCCCTTTAAAGTCTCGGAGGTGATGACAGATTTCTCCTCCACAGCTGGTTTAAGAGAGTGACAGGACTAAAGGCATGCCAGTGACATTTTTGTCTCTGACTTGCCATCAACTCTACACATATGATAGAGCTCACCAAGATCCATGTTCACTCATGTTCAAAGCAAACAAAGGGTCGAAGGTTACACTACGGAACAGAGTGAGAGTGTGTGGAGAGAGCATCTTAACATTCTTTCCTTCACTCACGGGTTTCTGAAACACTGTAAAAGGAAAAAAAGAAAGGAAAGGACATAGGAATAATAAACAGAAAACTACTACTTTAGTGCATTGTTGTGCATTTGTTACAGCATTCTGGGTAACTGCTAGGGCATTGCAATGTGGTTTATTACTGACAAACACAAAAAAATCTAAGAAATCATACGTCTCACTTCTCTTCAACAAGCATAGATGGGACAGGAAATTTTTTGTGGGTGTAGATATTTGTTTAAACCTCTACCCCAAAGTAAGAGCTGCATTAGGCTGATGATACATGGGGCAACTTTTTGAGCAATTTTTATCTGGATACTTTAGATTGGTCGTGGGCCCTGTGTCTCACCTGGTTGCCTGTTGATCGTAACATTGCCCAAATTTGCCCGGCAACATTGCTCAAATAGTTCCCCATGTATCATCAGCCTTAGTGATTTTTGCTTAATTTTCAAGAAAGAAATGAATGAGATATACAGAGAATAAGCATTTATAATGATGAGCAAATGCAGTTCTCACACTGAGAGCATGGAAAAACAGACAGATGAAAGATTGTTGGATTGATGGAAGAACATACAAATTCCCCTCAGGGGTTTTTTTCTGCTTAAAGAGGGTCCCCTTTTATCGAAACATATAGGTAGGTTTATGTTTATGTTGTTTTAGTTCCTTACACACCTTGTGTTACACCATCTACATGTCACTGTAGCCTTGGGCTGGATTTACTCTTTGCTTTGAAATGGATGTTTGCTCTTTTCTTTCTGTTTTTCTTTTTTTATTTGTTAATGGCTGGCTTGCTTTCACTCATTCTTTCAATTCCTTCATGTACCCCACCCTTCTCTGTCATCCGTATAACCTTCAGAGTGAATTGGCACCCTCAGGGCAAACCCCCCAAGCACACTTTTATTCATCTACATGTTCACCATTGTTGTGAATGAGCCTAATATAGACATAAAGATAGAAGCACACTAATATTTCGTACTGGTAATAAGTAAGTATTGACAGTGAGTAAGCAAGTAAATACCACATTCATACCGCATCTGTCTAATTAATGCATCTTGCAGTTACTCTGTGTTGTGCTGCAAGAAAGCCTGTTATTGGAATAGCTCATTCATCTGTGTTTGGCCTCCCCTCCCTCTCTACGGGACTACATCATCCTTTCTTCCCCCTGTTGTTTTTTCCCCCCACATATCTATTGTACAGGATCTCCTTAATTCCTCCTTCATTCTTTACCTATGATGAGTCCACCTGTGAATTATATAAACAGTTTTCAGTAGCTGATGCCAATTGCTCAAATGAACCCTTGTCTAAGCTTTGTTTGAGCATGAACTGTCTGAGCAGGCTTTTTAGTGCTATTGAAAATTTGAAACAGCATGAGGGGCCAGGTGTAATAAATGTTGTTTTAAAAAAAAAAAAATTCTAAATTGATAAAAAAAAAATCAGTTTCCTCCTTACACTCTGAGTGACCAGTATAGAAACAGAAAGATCTACATTTTTACAATTTCTAAGAAACTGTGATTGGTGCTTGCCCATACAAGCGCCAATGTTGTTTTTTTTCCGGCTTGCTTTTTTAAATTCTTTTAGCTAATTTATTGTATGTCTGGCAAAAAATTGTAAGAATGACATGAGAGTGAAATTAATTCACTTATGTCATGCCAAACCTGTATGAAGTACTTTCTTCCATCGAAGACGAAACAAGATATTTTGAAGAGGTCCAAATAACACTGGATCCCATTGACTTTGGATCAAATATTTTGTTCCACAGAAGAAAGCAAGTCATACATGTTTGGAGCAACATACCCAGGATCATATTCGTAACCCTGACCATAAATAATAGTACTGTATTTTCAGGAAAATAATTCTGTAAGTTGCACCGGGTCAAAAATGCATAGTTGAGAGGAAATGTTGGTGTATAACTCGCATTTTATTTTTATTCAGAAATAATGTAAAATACTGGTAAATAAAACGAACATTCTCAACCCTATAAACTGTCGTCATGTGGGAAATGTGATATGCAAATAAACTTGGGTTCACATACCGCTCTCATTCGGCACAAATCCTAATGTGTGCACTTTGCTCATGTTCTGCCTGCTTGAAGTGCATTATATGCATCTAAGTCGCTTTGGAATATAAGCCGCAGCACGTTTCAGATGATGAAAAAATGTGATTTATATTCCAGGATATACAGTACTGCTGATGCTTACCTTGACAAACACTTCTAAAGCCTAAGCATCAGTGTGTGAATCTGTAATATTACAGTGTAATCTACTATAGCATAGTTTAGCTCAGCACGGTCAAGTACTATCATGCATAAAGCATCGAAAGTATGCATGTCACGTTATTGTTAAATTAGAAATCATTTTAGTGGTAATGTATACGGCTGCAATCATTTGGAGTTTCAGTGCACTACATCGCTTGCGGATGTTAAGATGGAATGAAAAATGGTATATGTCAGCCCCCCTCCAGACCTAAGGCCCTGGAGCTAGACATTCCCATGATGGCATTCCCAAATCCGTGACAGGGGCAGGCCTCAGCTTAGTCTCCAACCGTTGGCTAAGCAGCTGAACCCCCTCACCTGCACCACCCGCCCCAGCGAAGTACTACACACACACACACACCACCTCTGATCCTCTGTATTATTACCCTCAGCTCTGATGCTTTCTTCTTTCTCCTTCTCAAACATTTACCCTCCTGTTTAATCCAAGAATATCATATCTTTCCTGAGACCACCATTTACTTACTGTCTTCTTCTCCCCTCTTGTCGTCCCTCTATCCTGTCTTGAAAGATGAATGTTCTTCATCACTCTCTCCACGACCTTTTTACCTGTCTTTCTCACCTGTCTGTTCCTGCTTTACTGCTCCAAGGCAGATTTAAGGTGGATCCTGCAGGTTTTTTTCTTTTTACTCCTTGGGCCTGTAAAAGACAATGAAGGTGTGCTGTTCATTAATTATATCAATGTGGTGGTGTAATCACATGGGAGAGTGGAGAGAATGAAGAAGGAAATGGAGTGGTGGTCTTCACGTTTAAAGATTTTTAAATTCTAATGATTTGAGTTGTTTCAGAAATGGTTGGGTGGGTTTGAGTTTTTATTTACCGTGTGCAAAATTTGTCAGCTCATTGGTTGGTTGAGTGTCCTCCAGCCAAGTCATTATGTTTCACCATGTTTTACAACCAAATGTGGTCTGTGGTTTCTGTTAATGGCCGAGATTTGTACCTCTGGTGAAGAAAAGCTCAACTGCATTGGTTCAGTACCAGGTCACAGCACAGGAACTACTTGGTTGATCTCATCAGTGATACACAATGTGTCTCTAACTAGTGTAATCTGGACCACATTAGCTCTTTCCGTGACCCCCTTAGGGAATTTTCAAGCAGTTAACTTTAATAAGAACATCATGTTATGTTAATTCAGTAAGGTATATTTGTACAGTTTCTTATTGCTTGTTTTTGTATTTAAAACTTCAGCAATCAGTAGACTCCCAGAGAACAGTTTTATTGCTCAGAAGTTGCTCTTTTAGTTTGGTTGGAGTTATGTCATCTCAACTCTGTCTCTAATGTTTCTCTAAAAATTCTTAAGGAGAAATGAAAACAGACATGCACAAGACTATTAGCTATAATATTAATGTGGATAGAATAATTTAGATGACTTGGTCTTGGAAAAATTTGATAAGAAATGTTCATATTGAAAACTTGCAGTATCGTGGATTTAGTGTTGTGATAAAGACAGACATTGGAATTTTTTCTGAAACTACAGTAGGCATGACATTTGTAGAAGGCTAATAATTAAATAAATTATAAAAATGTAAAAAAAAAAAATCATCTTAAAAGTAAAACATCAAAATAAAGCACTTGCTAAAAAAAAGATTAAATATTTTGTTTACCTGCATGTCATATGACTATTAACCGACACCAGAGTACAGTAAACATGCAAATGTGTTGAAATATTGAAATATTAAATAAAAATATCAGTGAGTACTGCAAGTAAATATTTAACAAATATTCAAAAAAGTAAATATAAAGGGGTTCAACTAACCACAGCATCCCTGGTCTAGGAGAAACAGAATTCTCATTTGTGAGTTTTCTTTTCATATTGCCAAATATTTAGTGTGAGCCTTCCCTGTCCTATCAGTCAAAGAGGACATGTAACTGGTTGGAGGACATTATACATAGGGATGCACCGAAATGAAAATTCTGGGCCGAAACCGAAACCGGAAATGCTTTGTAATGATTATTTATTATTTTATTAAATAATATAAAGTAATTTTGTAAGACTTTTTAAATGTAATTCAATTTTAATGATACGGAATTTAATAATAACCACACTTTTACTGAAAGTAACACAAGAGTGCAGAAACATAACACCTCTTACACCTTAACACAATATAAAAAATAAAAAAGAATGGCAGACATTTAGGCTAAAGTGAGCAAAGATAAAAATCTTTGTCATTATTTTATCTTTGTTATTAGAAAATAAG
>NW_015638954.1:558660-559047 GCF_001515625.1 Sinocyclocheilus rhinocerous | reverse complement strand
ATTTTTTTTTCTGTGTTTTGTTGTTTTATTAACATTAAAAGAATAGTTCACCAAAAATTATAATTCTGTCATCTGTCTTTCAATTCTGTCATAGTGTTTCATTTTTATAGCATCATTTACTCAAGTTGTTTTAAATAAAAATCGTCATATTGCACACCCCTAACTACCAAGTATAATCAATCTCACACTACGCGAGACTAGTGTGAGATTGATTATATTTCCCGCCCTCGGGAAAAGGCAGCAAAGGGGGCGAGGCCATGCTGCCCTGCTTTAGAGAAGAGGAAGAGAAAACTAGAGGTGCACGTAAAAATCTATTCATATATGAATAACGATTTTGTCTTCTAACGATTCTAATGGATTCACAGGTTTCAAAATCAATGTTCAAAA
>NW_015638954.1:553050-558584 GCF_001515625.1 Sinocyclocheilus rhinocerous | reverse complement strand
TCTCTCTCTCTCTCTCTCTCTCTCATTCAGCTCAGCTCCGACAATGAACTGTTCCAATTATACACTTATTTTTACATAGCTATGAGAAGCATTAAGCATTAAACAACGCGCATACGGTTGCTGTACTGCAGTGGTCACCAACCTTTTTAGGCCCAAGATCCCTGACCTCGGCCTTTATGAAAGACAAGATCTACCTATTGAAGAATTGATAGAAAAAGACATCCCAGATTGTACTTCAAATTTGAGGCCTTTTACTTAGTATTTTAATTAGTGATGCGCCGATCATAGCTGATTCAGAATTCAGATTTTCTTTTCTTTTTTCTTTTTTTTTAAACTAGCAAATTGGATTCTGATACTGATACTGATTTTTAAGCAAATGTATTTATTGGCTATTTGCTTTATAACAAAAAAAAACTGGCTTTAAACAAAAATATCTAGCCATTTGAAATTAGAGGCCTCATTCAGATCATCAGCTCAGCTCTGTTCCATTTATACACTTATTTTCACTTAGCTATGAGAAGCGTTATACATGGACGCGCGTGCGGTTGCCGTACTGTATTAAAGCTTTAATTAGGATAAAACCGTATATTAAAAGCTAACATAAGCAGTAGCATTTACAACAGCGTATCTAAAAGTATGAGACAACAACAAACAAAAAACATAGGCCTACCATTAAAAGCCGTGCTTGCACAGGTTCTGCACGATCCTCTTCAATAATATCCTCTGCTTCTCAATCGGGCTCAAACTCATAAGTGATATTAACGATGCCGTTGTTTACAATACAACCGGAGCCATGCCGCTGAGGTGAGGGGCGGGACGATTAGACGCGCACTAGAGGCGGTTTAGCCAGTCACAACACACTGGGCTAGCTAACCAACCAGAGCCCGTCGCCTATATCTGAGGGCGGGGCTTCATAAAAACAGGAAAAGATCAGCCCGTTTCTCAGAGAAGGGACAGAGCTGTGTGGAATAAATAAATAAATCTGTATCACAGTCTTCAAACCAAATGGGACTTGGTGGTGGTGTAAACCATTAGCTGTAGCTTCAGCACTTTGTTGAGCTCTAAATTGGCTTCCCAGGGGGATTCAGACCACTGCTCAAAGCCTAGTGCTGATTTCCTGTGGCAGTGATGGAAAAGAGACTCCTTCTCTTAACACTTTGTGCTCTTGGGACTTGCAAAAGGCCAGTCGCTGCCCTCTTCTCTAACTCAAACTGAGTTTTAATGTTTCCCTGGTGTGGCTTCAAAGCCTCAGACTCTGACCTACTGCTGAGTGGTGGTTTCCTGTAGCGCTCATAGCAGGTGGTCTGCACAGTGTCGGCCTACAGCCTGAGATGCTCAATTTCCTTCAGCTGTCGTAAGAGACCAAGCCAGCTGTGGCACTTCCAGGCTCTTCTTGTCTGTTGAGAGTGATATAAAAATGGCAGTTTTAATGGAACTTTGTGAGGCTTCATCAGAAGTTTGAATAAAATTAAACTTAGATGCATGTAATCTTGGATGGCTTCAGTAGTTCATCCAAATAGTCAGTCAGTGTAACTCCAGATAGTCCTGTTTGAAAAGGGGTCTATCCTGCTTTGTTGGCATGCAATCACTAGTCTAGTAATCACTGATATAGCATTGCTGTTAGAAAATGGGTCGTCATGAATGGGAAAGAGTAAAAGGGAGAAAGAAAATCAGTACATTTAAATAAACACTGTAGAAAAAACATTCTGTAGAAAAGCAAAAAACCTACTGGGAATTTTCTCTCAGGACATCCGTTAAGTATACAGACATTTTCTTTAACCAAAAAATACAGCACATTGAAATGTGTTATTCAAAATACGGCTAAAGCACCTGTGAAAAATCTATGCGCAAAATTCCTTCATATTAAACAGTACATTTTTTTTATTTTCCTAGAGTACATAAATAAATAAATAAACAAATAAATGTTTTGTCGCTTGAACATTACAACCAATTCAGTGGACTTTTCTTCTGTCCCTCAGACCCTTGAGTCAAACAATAATTGCTTCTATTTTGTCCATTTTATTAGCGTCTTTATCCAGCTTGTAAAAATAGTAAGATTAATTGCTTTAGAAGTTTTTCTCTGGATTCTACTGTACTATCACATTTTCACATTTTCACAAATGACATTTTTACATGTGTCATGCATACACACTACATTTACATTGGACAGTTAGTCAAACATTGGAAAAGTAATATATCATTTTACATGCCTTTTATTTACATGCTGTTTATAAACTCCATATGGGTCTTCCATCACAAAAGGTACAAAAAAACATGGTTTTCTTAAATCATACATGTAAACCTTAGAGGTTGTATAAGCTGTAAATCAGCAGGATCTCTCGCTCACCACATAAAAAATATTGTGTCCCCACTTGGAATAAATGAATCATGCTGTAATATATGCTCATCTATGATACCTAGCTGGAGAGCTTTGACGCTCTACATGTTTGGGTTGTGTTTTCCTAGCACATTGTGCTTTCTCTTTTATTTTCTTCAACTGGAGAAATATGAGCCCATAAGTGTGATTGCTAAAATGAACAATATTTTCTTATATTCCAAAGGATGAAAGCTTGGCCAAATAGAGTTTACAGAAACAAGCTGAACTAACAGCTTTTAGAGCACTGCAACCTGAGATCACACCAATGATCCATGGTTCCCTTCCCCTACTCATCTTTTCCTTGACATAGGCCTGTGATATTACTCCAGCTTTCAAGTTCTGCTTCACACCGGCCAGCAAAGTTTTCCTATACACATACTTTGGAAAGGGAGCATATGGAGTATAGACCTATGCCTGCCCTAAACCTCCTTCATAAAATTAACTTAAAACTTCAGCAGCCAGTAGATTCCCAGAGGAAGTTTTTTTTGCTCAGACATTGCTCTTTTAGAGCTGGAGTTCTTTATTATGTCTCTAATGTTTCTCTAAAAATTCTTAGAGGGAAATAAAAACAGACATACACAAGACAGCTGTTGTCATATAGCAAAAGTATAGCGCTATAAAATTAATGTGGGTAGAATAATGTAGAATTTGATAAGACATGTTCATATTGAAATTGCAGATATTTGGTTGTAGTATCATGGATCATGGACTTTGTTATTGTGGCAAAAATTGAGGCATTATTGAATTTGTTTTTCTAAAACCAGTGAAGACGGGAAATTTACAGGGGCTAAAAATTAAACTATAAAAATGTGAAATTTTAAAAATAATTTTAAAAAGAAAACAATCAAAATAAAGCACAAAAAAGATTAAATATTTTATTTTGTTTACCTGCATGTCATGTCGGCCCCAGGGCTAAATTATGAAAGACCGGTGGATCGATAAGCTCTGACGTTAACGGTTCTGCTATCAGTACTGGAGAAATTAAGAAAATACACTTACATTTATTATAGCAATATAGCTTATCTATATAATATATATAGCAATATATATAATATTATAGCTTTCGCCAGAGTTTATATTTTTTATGCAATAATATTAGGACATTTGTCTATGATGCATTTTTGCTATTTGCAATTCAGAAGAGGTAGTGCTTATGTGAGCTACAGAGCACACAATATGAGAGCCCTGTTTAGTTTTGATGATAGAGGAGAGAGCTGTGGCTGTGATATTAAGCTAATTTTGTTGTTGATTTCAATTTGGCTTCCAAGGATCATAAAAAGAACATATGAGGTAAAACTATTAAAAACTATCCACATTTCTTCTAGCGCAACTTCTTTCCCTTTACAGCGGCACACATTCGTTCCTCCCTGAAACCCAAACTTAAAGTCAAAATCAGCACAATCAGTGATTGCTGTAAAATACAGTCTTTACTGTTGCTAAATTCACAGTCACAGCCTTTGCTTTTATTTTTGTCTTTATATTAAAGTGCCCCTATTATGGGTTATGAAAGGTTCATATTTTGGTTTTGGGAGTCCCCAACAACAGGTTGACATGCATGCAAGGTCAAAAAACACTTTAGTTGTCATTCAATCAATTTTTCCCGGGTCTGCGCGCGCAACAGGTGGGCGGGCAATATGCTAATGTTTCATGTTGACGTCATACATATATACATTAATATATGCATTTAAAAGGTTTATTTATATTTTTTAATAAATTATTTTATTATTTGCAGAATACAGACTAATGTCTATGGAAGAAGCATTAATAATAATTTCAAACATATATTGATGACGTGTTATAGGCTATTCACATCAGACATTAGTCATACAGTGCTACTGCGGCTGTCATATGACAAGCTTGACATGTCATCATGGAAATAATGTGATATATTCTAAATTAACAGTTGCCTTGTATCACTTGGGGCTCGGCCGAAATATTTTAAACTTAAGTGTGAAACAGTCAATAATGCACTAATAAGCATTGCTCAAAAGTCGAATGTGTGAATTGATAAACTGGCTTTATAAATGTCATTAATTATCTCGGTTATGTCGGTGCTTGTGTTGCCCTGGGCTCCACAGACTGTTGGGCTGAAATAAGCTCTGCTGAACTCAGGGGTTGCCAGGGGCCAAGGATCTGCTTCGTTACAGACCCTAATCATCTTAATAACACACTGGCCGGTGGGGTGGTTTGGCAGAACACTGCCTGAGGTGCCAGGCGGAGCAAGAGTGGAATGACATGAATGGATCTTAAATGGCTAGAAATCAAAAGTGGGGTGATGGATCTGATATTGACCAAAGATGTGGTCAGTGACATCTGTAGAGTCCTGGAACAAGAATGCAGATAAAATGCTGAGCGTGTTTGTGTTTGTGAGGATGGGCGATCTTCAGGTGCACCCGATGGGGTCTCACGCTAAGACATGTTAGCAGAGCTCTGAATGTTGTCTTTATTCACCCACTCCCCATTCCTCTGAATCCGTCCATCCCTTCACGTATTCTTTTTCCCAGCTAAGGGAATGACGTACCTGGTAGACTCTAATCTTCCAAGCCGCATTCCATAGTATTAATATCTATTAAGGATTGTTTTACTCTAAAGTCTTATTGACTGTAAATACTGACATTGAAATGTATCCAAAAGCCAGTGGGGAGAAAAAAACTTTTTCATGACACAACAAGCTGGTATATGTTTGGAATTTACCCTCTAAACAGATCTCAGTCATAATAGATGTAATGGAAAGCCCAGGGAACTGCTCAACACCAGAAAACATAATTAGATGGCACAAGATCAATTGTAAATGTTTTTCTTATACTGAACACACAAACAGATTTTTCCTCAAGTAATTCTTAACTTATTGAGCTGTTAAATTAAAGGGGTCATATGATGCGATTTCAATTTTTCCTTTCTCTTTGGAGTGTTACAAGCTCTTGGTGCATAAAGAAGATCTGTAAAGTTGCAAAGACTAAAGTCTCAAATCCAAAGAGATATTCTTCAACCCTCTACGGACACCTTGGCAATTGAATCGCCATTGGCTAGTATATTTTTTTGTTTACTCGCCAGACTGAAATACTTTACTATATATATATATATATATATATATAAGTTATGCCATTTTACAAACATATATAATGTTTGTAAAATGGTACAGCTTTTTAAATATCTG
>NW_015638954.1:544503-552879 GCF_001515625.1 Sinocyclocheilus rhinocerous | reverse complement strand
CAAATACAGGTGTGCTGCGCATCCATTGAGATGAACTGAAAAATATCACAGATCGCTTGATGGAGAGTGAAACTCTGAAGCGCTCAGTCAGAGTGTTCTGTGAGTGAAAATATATCTGTGCTAATCATATACTCAGCCTCCAACTCACACACTGGCGAGTAAAATCTGAGAATTTATTAGCCATTGGCTAATATTAGACATCATTTAGTCGCCCAGAGTGAAGATTTAGTCGCATATGCGAGTGATTTACTCGCAATGTAGAGGGTTGTTTTTTTATAAAAGTTAAGTCTTGTCCACGCCCTCCTAAAACGGCTCGTTTAAACACGCCCCTACATGTCTACGTCACTGTGTGGGAAGATTTGCATAACGCCGCCCAAATGTTCACGCAAAGAAAGAAGGCGTAACTTTTATTCTCACTGTAGTATTGTTGTTGCCGCCGGCGTGGGGCAGTTCCAACTTTGCAAGGACAGTCTGGCGCTTCTGACTCACGCCTGTAAGTAAATTTTTTATATTAAAAGAATTTGCCACTGATGATTCAAACCCGAGTAGCGCTTGTTGTTTGTCGTTTCTCCGATCACAAATGCAGACATGGTTTTATCGCGGTGCGATACGCAGAAGGCGTTTCAGAAAGGCGGGGCATAGAGGAGCAACAATATTGTACATTATGCGGACAATAATGTGTTTTTTTAACCTTAAACCACATAAACACATTGCATTACACCAAATACACAACATAATGTTCTTTTTAGCAACGTCATATGACCCCTTTAACAAACATGTAAGAGGAGAGAACACACATACACAGCCATTTATAGATCTGAAAGATGGCTATTTTTGAACATTTCACCTCCGGTTCTCTGTTTAGAACCCAACGAGTGTCCACTTAGGTCTGTTGCAGTGTTAAAGGCTTCCCTGAAATAGAGCTACTGAGCTACTGTTTCACTTGGTGCTTTACTTTGTTTGACCTTTGCTCTCCTTCACATTTCCCCATTTATCAAACATGCTTTCAGCTCTCAGAGGATTGTGATGTCTCTGTCCATCAAACCTGCTTTAACTTTGATAATAATACAAGGTGTTAAAGTTGCAAATGTAGCAGAGAAGTTATTGTTCAAGGATGAACTTTAAAAAAATGAGTTGTCTTCCAAAGCTTTAATTAATTAGCACAATACATTAAATCTCCACTGCATTAGGCTTCAAAGATTCATTGCGTTAGACCAGATGAAACATTCTGCACTATTTTGGGGGAAATTCTGTGGAAAAGAAAGTGCACTGAAAAAAATGTTTTATTCAAATAAATAACTTGCCCTTAGGGCAAGTTATTTACTTTTCATTGGCTCAAGTTAAAAAATATAGATGTGAATCATTACCCTACATTTTTTTAATTGGATGAATGAAACATTTTTTTCAGTGTAATAAATCGAGCTGATTCAGACATTCTTATCGATAGCTGAATGCATTGCTAAATTAACCAACCATTTGATAAAAAACTATGCTTGTGGCAAGCAGTGGGCATGCAATTATGTGGAAATCAGAAGAACTTTCTGCATGAATTCCATGTGTGCACGTTCTGTATGGGCCTGCAAATTAGTCATTTATTACTGATGGTTATCTATCAGAGGTCAGTTAACTTAATTTGCCTTTGATAAGCTGAAAACATTATAGATATAGTGAAAATAAATATTTGTTCTTAAAAATATGGAGCTGATTATTATAGATTCATGTAATAAATATGGCCAACACTGCTATTAATCACTCAGCCACCACAGTATTAGCTAAGGATATAATTTGTATTAAATATGAACTCCATAAATAAAAATCAATGCGCAATAAAGAAATGAATAGTACTCTCAAAAATGTTTAAAATCATTTTGACTCACACAAAAGATAAAGAAATCAGTAATATCTGCATCTTAATGAAAGCTATTACATTTTACATGAATTTACATGACACTTACAGAATAAATTAGTTATGGCTGACTGTAAATAGCACATTTATACAGTGGCATTTGTAACTGATAACTGTCTATTTTCCTTATATCTATAATGGTCAGTGCAAAATAAAACATTACCGTGCATTATTAATCCAGTCTGAAAGAAACTGAATTTTGCGTGTTTGCGTGTGAACATGTGGTTATATAGCATGGAATGTCTGAAAGGGTCTATCTGGTCATGCCAGGTGACAATCATTTGTCAAAAATCAGATAATCATGACGATAAACAGCTTTTCTTAAAACGTCAAACCAAAGCCTGAACTGATGAACATACACACAAGACAGCGAGGAGTGCACACATTTATTTTTCTCTGTCTTTTGTGAAGTGAACACGGGCACATACAAACACATGTACGTTTGCATGTTAGCACAGGTTCATGTGTTGATGAGTGACGATTAGTTATGTGATGGGGGGCTCCCAGCTTTAGACTGGGCCTCATTGCACTGTCATTAACCACAGATGCCGGAAAGTCAACCAGGCAAAGAAAGGCCCCTTCGGTATTGAAAACCTAGCGTAAAACTCAACATACCTTTTGACACAGCACATCAGCTCCTGTCATTCTACACCCACAATCTGAAGCAGAGCTGATCACTTACACCCTCATATCAGTATTCAGACAAGCACGTCAGTCCAACACCAAAAGTTCTCCTAGGCTAAATCACTAAGAAAAAATGGCAACATTTTAGTATAAGGACCAGTTCTCACTATTAACTAGTTGCTTATTAGCATGCCTGTTATTAACATATTACGGAAATGTTACGCCCCTTACTATACTGTGATGCCGTGTCCCGGCATGACGAGACAAAAACAATAAAACCCATTACAAACAAGGCATTTGTAGCATCCTGTGGGGACATAATTACGGATTATAATGACTTATATTGTATTTTTACACATTGCATTTTCGTATCGCGCCGCGTAAACTTAAAATCCTTTGTCTGCATTTGTGATCGGAGAAACGACAAACAACAAGCGCTACTCTACACTGCTCAAAACTCGCGTTTGAATCATTAGTGGCAAATTCTTTAAATATGAATACATACTTACAGGTTGTGAGTCATAACAGCCGGCATAGTAGGTTCAGGAAACAGTCCTCCATTAAATGCGTTGCACACACACAAATATTTGGTTTGAACTGTTCTGGACCAGTGTGATAAAGAATATTTCTTTGGGTTTGAGACTTTAGTCTTTGCAACTTTAGGGATCTTATCTATGCACGAACAACTTGTAACACTCCAAAGAGAAAGAAATACTTGAAATCGCATCATGTGACCCCTTTAACAACTACCTTACTAACTATCAATAAGCTTCAAATTAAGAGTTAATTGAGGCAAAATTTGTAGTTAATGGTTTGCTAATAGCGAGAAATGGACCTTAAAATAAAGTGTGACTGAAAAAATTACATACATCTATACATTACAAACCTGCCCTGTATCCGAATAGGCCTTCTTCCTTTATATATACAGTAGAAGGTGAAAAACAATATGTGAAATAAACAAATTCATAAGTACCTGGAAAAGTACATGGATGACCTACTACTGTCCCATGAGGCCTTCAAAGAGGAGTTGTGAATGGCGATAAAGCGTCACAACTGATGCCTTAAAGGGTTAGTTCACCCAAAAATGAAAATTAGCCCATAAATTACTCACCCTCAAGTCATCCTAGGTGTATATGACTTTCTTCTTTCAGACGAATCCAGTCGGAGGGATATTAAAAATGGTCTTTGATCTTTCAAGCTGTTTCATGGCACTCAGCGGGTGTTACATGCATCAGTCTAAAAGAAGTTAAATTAAAAAACGCCCATCCATAAAAAAAAGTGTCTCACACGGCTCCGGGGGGTGAACAAAGGCCTTCTGTAGCGAATCAATGCGTTTTTGTAAGAAAAATATCCATATTCAAAACGTAATAATCACTTTAATGTAGCTTGCGCTCACTGTTGTACACGGAAGCAGTTCCGGGCGGATGACGTATGGAGTAGAGGTCGCTTTTTGATTTTTTAATTATTCGGCATCGGCCGATTGTGCTGCAAATTAGCCGACATTAACTTTCCTCATGAAATGTGTGTGTGGGTCCGACAATAGCCTCCACGATGTCATGTTATGAGCAGCAGGCAGTGCAATATGTGAAATCTTTTGTTTTTGTTATCACTATGGCCATTTGACTTATAGCATTGTCCATTGTTTCCTATACATTGAGTTATTTGTGGCGGCTCATCACAATATCAAAACTGACCGCCACAAATAGATTTTCCAAAAGGCTTATACTTCGTTGAATAAAATGAGCGCTTCACGTTTCAAAATTAAAATGCAGCGTGGGTGTTTTTATATGAATGTATCTTTGAAAAGAACCGACTGTCTTCAGAAAAGCTTCGATGTCATTTTCATTTCGTCTTTCCTGTAATGCCTGATAATAGCGTTTGTGAGCAGCGCTTATTTGATTACAGCCGTTATCGGGAAAACCGCTATATCTCCAGCTCCCAAAGCGCCTCCTGCTGGGAATTAATTTATTTGCAGTCTGTGGGAAACACTGGTGTCTGTCAGCAAACATAAACAAAAACCATCCTTCAGAACTGTTTTGAGAAGGTGCTTAAGTTTTGAGCCATGTATTATTACTCTAAATTGGGCTACTACTACCATTACTATCTTGTACCCTGCAATAATCATTTGCTCAAACTCACTTTTATGAGATAGACTCACCGGCGCATGCGCAACGCTGAACTCATACGTCATGCTCCTGGAGCTGCTTCTGTGTACAACTGTTGGCGCAAGCTACATTAAAGTGATTATTACGTTTTGAATATGGATATTTTTCTTACAAAAACGCATCGATTCGCTACAGGAGGCTTTTGTTCACCCCCCGGAGCCGTGTGAGACATTTTTTTTTATGGATGGGCGCTTTTTATTTAACTTCTTTTGACTGATGCATGCAACACCCGCTGAGTGCCATGAAACAGCTTGAAAGATCAAAGATAATTTTTAATATAACTCCGACTGGATTCGTCTGAAAGAAGAAAGTCATATACACCTAGGATGACTTGAGGGTGAGTAATTTATGGGCTAAACTAACCCTTTAAGCCACAAGATACTGACAACATGATGAATGTAGTATGGATTTCATTCATACACACATTCATACTATATTTGTAACAGTTGAGAAATGTGTGCTTATTAATCAGCTCTGAATAATGTTTACTGGCAAACTGCATTGTGTTGTAGTTTTTCCTTAATAATAATATATTTTGTCACTTTGGTGATGGAATTATCACTCCCCTGAATTCAGCAGAAAGCTTTGCAGACTTCCACTAATTCTATCCCACAATTAGAGTAAAAATGTGAATAAAGAGATAGTGTGTCGGCTTATAATGGTGGGATATACATAATCTTACCTTTGCAGAAACATGTCAAGCTTTTCTCTACATACTTCTCTATTGAGGAAGATTAGAAGAGGAGGTGAGAAGAGATTGCCAGGGAGAAAAAGGAAGTTTTTTATATAAATGCACAGTTTCGAAATGCACTAAAGCTTCACATGAAAGTAACTATAACTAGTCATTTGTTTTTCATTTTCACTGTGTATATGATAATTTTTTCATGAAATCAAGGGAAACTAAAAAGTTAATTTTATTCTGCTTTTGGCAGGGTAATTTGTGGAAAATCTTGATGTGTTCAAGCACAATATTTACATTGTAGAATTTACTTTATGTATGCATTTTTGCTTTTGTTATTTCTTAAGTATTCCAACCTTTTTTCAGTGCAGCTGAAATCCTTAAACGATCTTTGACTAATTGCCTATGAGCTTTGTTAATTCAAAAGCGTAATTGTCATCTGCCTGTAGAGACTTGAATCACTGAAACACTTGCCATACTTGGTCTTTATCTGCGATTGCAAGTGTGCTTTCTGTGTTGTCAGGGGGACCATACTGGCAGCCAGCAAGCAACAGGGTGTCACAGTAGGCGACCATATTTCAACAGCCTTTCCCACCTCTTCGTTAAGAAGAGCCAGCTCCAATACTTTCCCATTCACTCACCCCCCTCTTTGCGGTCCACTGACCAGGCCTGCTTGCCTTATACTTCATATAATGTTTATACTTGTTGCTTTATATTGTCAAGCCTTTATGAAGCAACAAAAGTGCATTATGCCTGGCTTTGGTTTCCTCTCTGTTAAACTTTTTAAACCTCAATGTCTTTGCCCTCACCTTATTAGCCACTAAAGATTTTCTGACACACCCTCCCCTTGTTGTGCTAAACAGGCTACCATAGTGACCAGTGCTGTTCCCAGAGTCCATAAAAGGTCAGGAGAGGGCATATCTTGCAGAGACCACCAAAGGACAGTGCATAACTTTTTGTTTAGTTTCGTGTTACCACAAGCCCGAATGGGTGAAGGAGAGCAACATAGTTAAGTTGTTTAGCCGCATTTAATGAAAAATGGCAGCAAAGTGTTGAAAAGTGCCCTGTTCTTGTTGATTTAGTCCTGCTGAATCTGGTGGAATGTTTCCTGGCATTAGTGTAAATCTTAGACATAATACCTCAAGATGTGGCCTGACCTCACCTGTTCGGCCCTAATCTCTCTCGATTAACAGGAGCTTGTTGACATTGTTAAATAAAGCAGTCTCTGTCACATTTTTATGCACCACCTGAAATAATTAATGTCAATTAATGTGATTTCTCAGTGATGACAAAGAAGGTGAGTGACTGGCTACTGTGAACCAAGCGAATGTCTTGGAAACGCCATGAGCTAAGAACGCTCTGTCTGTCGAGTTCAGGCCAGCTCAGTTGAGGTTTAGTGCTCTCATTAATCAACGGTGCAGAGAAAGCATGAAAAGAATGTTTTCAGGTGACAAAGGAAATGCAATGCTTTGTCTCAATTCACGTTTAATTTATATAAATGAGAGAGGGTTTGAAGGCAGTAACTATGGGTGGTTAATTTGTAACCTTGATATTTGTAAAATAGTTGACTGTTATTGTGCTTTCTGCATGAACCTTTAGCACTTTTATAGCTAATCCTGGATTTAACAGGCCTCACCAAATCCAGTGTACACGCACCCAAACAGACAGGGAAAATAAGCTCTTTCACTCTCTTCACCCCAGTTAGACCTGTGTGTTCACGACCTCTACAGCTACGTTTTAGGGAAGCATCATCAAGCCCAGAGGGTAAGTGCACCTAATGGCCTGACGTTAACCTCCGCAGCCCCCTGGGAACTCTGGATCCACATGCTGCATTTGATGATAATCAGTGGAGCATGACCCCGCTGCTGTTTCACTGTCTGTGCTGAGTTCATAAGGCATCTTTCAGGGTAAACTATAGGCATATGAATGCTGGTAGGTGGAGAAATCTATGGAAAGCTATAAAAAATGATGTTTCCTCTCCTGTAGCTTAAACATTTGAGTACGCTGGATTTGATTCCCAGAGATTACATGAGTTGATAAAATTTATATTTTGAAGACTTTGAAGACTTTTTTTTTGTGGCTTTGGATAAAAATCAAATGCATTGATGTTAGTATAAATAACATTATAGCTATATGGATATTTTGGTCAATTTGCACTGCTAACATTAAATTCAATAATAATAGATTTTTTCAATGTTTGATTGAAACTTCTCTTAGCCACAAGATCTTTTTTTCATAATGTATTACTATTACATTGTGCAGCCCATTCCTTAAAACTGATTTCACATACCTTAGTGCATACCTAAGTGTCTGTTGATATGTGTATTAGGAATGAACCTAGACTTTTCCCAGGACTGATCTTTAGCACTTGTGTTTTTTTGCACAGTGACTTACATAAGGGCATATCAGGATAGATTTGAGTTAGACTTTGGCTTGCATATCAAAATCATTTGAAGCTTGTCGATTCTTAAGAGGTCTTTAACATGATATACTGTACATCTGTAACAAGACCTAGTGAGTTACTACTCTGGGGCATTTTAAGGTGGCATAAGTGCACATGCAATTTAAAGACAGTTTAAAAAAGTAGGCAGCAACATTAAGTTATTCATACTTTCAGTGACTTGAAAAATAAGCAGGAACTGTCTTGTTTACTTACAGTTTTTGAAACAAATCATCATGATTATTGAAGTGTTTCCCATATGACAATGTATAGTTAAAGGTTTCATTTAGTTAAATTTGTGTGCCATGTGGAGTTTCATTTCGAGTGTTTCAAGCATTTTTAAGAATAAAACTGCTAAATAAAACTCAAAAGCCTGCCATTTAAAGAAAAAAAAACATTATTTGAGAACTGAACTTTTGAAAAATTGAACTAAGGAACATTGAAAAGTTCATTATTCAAAAATTGAACTAAGGAACATTCTTATGAGAATTTATCTTAAGAATTTATTTAAGACATTTTTTAACTTCTCCCACCCAACAGGATGTTGTTATCCTTTTTTTTT
>NW_015638954.1:536739-544478 GCF_001515625.1 Sinocyclocheilus rhinocerous | reverse complement strand
GGTTTTTTTTTTTTTTTTTTTTTTTTTTTTTTTTTTTACTGATTTACATGTATAATTGTGAGATGATTTTTGCTGCTTCAGCAGATCTAATGGAACAATAGATCTGAAATTGCTAATGAGCTTCAAAAGGGCTGCTTTACATGTTCAAATGGAGTGGGTGTGTAGAGCAGCAGGTGGTGAAGAAATGGCTGCATCCAGTGTCTTTAGGAGTGGCGTCCTTCAGTTGTATCTGTCCAGGATGTAGGATAAAATCACAGCGGGCTGTATGCAGTGGTTCTCTATCTCTATCCCCTGGGTGGGCTTGCTGTGGCGGGGATAACTGTAATGTTTTTCTGTGGCCAAGGAAGGCTTCCAATTATCATTGTAGAGGACCCCACAGAAAGGGGTGTGGGAGGTCTCACTTTGTCTCATGAGCTCCACTCAGCTCCTGCTGTGGGACCATCAACACTCTTGTTCCCTTTCACTGTCCACTCCACCAACTGGACTTCAGCATCCGTATGGCAGGGGAGCTCATACTTTAAACCTGCCTCTCCCTCTGCTCTTGCTGTTCTCAGAACTATCTTATCTGTTGTTTACACTAGAGGAAAGAAAGATTTTACTTGATTTACGCTTATATAAAAACACTGTGTCGTGACCTTTTTGACAAAGGAGAAAGACAGGCAATAATTCAATATCTGCCAGCAGAGGAGCCAAATAAAGCCAATCACAAATCACTCTGGTTTCACGAGCTTAGCATCCCAGTGAACCCCCATTGCTAAAAAGGAGCCCTTATTTAAAGCTCCTGCATTCTCTCCCCCTACTTTGTCTCTGACCCCATGTTTATCTCTCCTTCTTGTCAGGTGGGGGTAGTATGTTTCTGTCTATGTCTATGTTTGTAGATGGGAGTGTTTAGTCTCATATTAAATAAGCACTAGTGGTGGCGCGGTAGGACCTTATATCATGGTTTAAAGGGACAGTTTACACAAAAATACAAATTCTTTCATTATTTACTCACCATCCTGTTGTTCCAAACCCATGAGACCTTTGTTAATCTTCAAATCACAAATTAAAATAATTTTTAATGAAACCTGAGAGATTTCTGTTCCTCCATTCAATGTCCAGGTAATCAAAATGTAGAAGATTTAAAAAGGTTATAAAGGCATTGTAAAATAAATCTATATGAATTGTGTGGTTTAATCCAAGTCTTGTGAAGAGATACAATCACTTATATATGATGAGCAGATTTAATTTAGGCTTCTTTTTACATAAATTAATGTGTTGATCAACACATACATAGAGCATATTGTATTTGGTAAACACAGAAGCTCAAATGTGTGCGTTGTACACAAAAACCATTGATATATGTGACCCTGGAGCACAAAACCAGTCTTGGGGTATATTTGTAGCAATAGCCAAAAATACATTGTATGGGTCAAAATTATATATTTTTCTTTTATGCCAAAAATCATTAGGCTATTAAGTAAAGATCATGTTCCATGAAGATATTTTGTAAATTTCCTACCGTAAATATATCAAAACTTAATTTTTGATTAGTAATATGCCTTGCTAAGGACTTGGACAACTTTAAAGGCGATTTTCTCAATATTTAGATTTTTTAGCACCCTCAGATTCCAGATTTTCAAAGTTTTTAATACTGTCTGTCTTTTTAATATCAAGAATGTCCCGCTCTTTACTGTCTCATTCATTCACGTTCCTTTATTAATAACGCTAACAGTCCCACCCGCAGAAAGCTGCGCGGAAAAAGCGAAAGTAACCGGCGAAATGTTTCAAAGTATAAAACATAAAACAAAATCTATGTTTCAGTCCTGTCACTTTTTTTTTTTTTACATACTTTTATACTTTTTCTGCTGTTCAAAAAAGCTTTCTTTTCACTATTACCACAGAGCTACGAATCTGAGTGCAGGAGCTGTACTTCATCCTAACTCCCATAATTAAAGATGTACTGGATTTTCTCATGCAAATATAGAATGTAATAAATAATAATAATAATAAAAATAAATCTGATAAATGACTAAATAAATAAATAAATAAATATAGAATGTATTTATTATTTTAGTTCCATGAAGATGATACTGTGTCTTTGGGGTGTTCTGAAGTTTATATGTGACCCTGGACCACAAAACCCGTCTTAAGTCGCTGGGGTATATTTGCAGCAATAGCCAAAAATACATTGTATGTGTCAAAATTATATATTTTTCTTTTATGCCAAAAATCATTAGGCTATTAAGTAAAGATCATGTTCCATGAAGATATTTTGTAAATTTCCTACCGTAAATATATCAAAACTTAATTTTTGATTAGTAATATGCCTTGCTAAGGACTTGGACAACTTTAAAGGCGATTTTCTCAAATTTTTTTTTTTTGCGCCCTCAGATTCCAGATATTCAAATAGTTGTATCTCGACCAAATATTGTCCTATCCTAACAAACCATACATCAATGGAAAGCTTATTTATTCAGCTTTCATGTGATGTATCAATCTCAATTTTGAAAAATGTACACTTAAGAATGGTTTTGTGGTCCAGGGTCACATTTGTTCTAGAGCAGGGGTCGGGAACCTTTTGTTTAAAAGTATAAAACAAAATCTATGTTTCAGTCCTGTCACTTTTTTTTTTTTTACATACTTTTATACTTTTTCTGCTGTTCAAAAAAGCTTTCTTTTCACTATTACCACAGAGCTACGAATCTGAGTGCAGGAGCTGTACGTTACCATAGAAACGTCAATGGTTTGCTCGTGACTCTCGCTAACAGCTCTGAACACGCACTGAACACGCACTTTGGCCGGTACAGAAAATATATTATTATTTTACATGTACACTCTTAAAAATAAAGGTGCTTCACGATGCCATAGAAGAACCTTTTGAAGCACCTTTATTTTTAAGAGTGTATATGTAGAGCTTATGTAGGCTCTACAACAAAGGAATTGCTGATCTCTAGTGATGTCTAATTTGTGTAATAGATCATTTGTTAGTAAAGGGTGAGAGATCTGTTGAGCCACATGATTTTTGTCAAAGAGCTCGTGAGCCATAGGTTCCCGACCTCTGTTCTAGAGTGTGATGCACGCGCTTCCGTGTTTGCCATATGTGATGTGCTCTGTGTAAGAATAAATTAAGTCATTTTATATTACATTAAAGGGACAGTTCACCCAAAATTTTAAATATTGTCATTAGGGTTGGGTGATGTCTACCAAATTGGCATCGGACAATGTCTACAGTGAAACATGTCAGCCATCGGTCTAACAACCCAACCCTAATTGTCATCACTTACTCACCTTCATGTGATTCCAAACCTGTTTGGCTTTCATCGGTGGAACACAAAAGAAGACATTTTGAAGAATGTTGGGGTTTTAGTGACCCTTTACTTTCATTGTATGAACAAAAACATCCTCTCTTGCGTTCCACATAAGAAAGGAATTAAGTTCAACCCCAAATTCAACATCCAACCCCAAATATTTTATATATTACCTAACCATGTAGTCATCTAGTGATTTCCATACTTAACTCAAATGAAATCAAATCTCATTTGGAAGCTCAGAAATATTATGTAGCACTTGAACAAACTGTGTGTTTTTTATTTAAATGTTTAAAATTTACTCAATATGTTGGCCTCTAAAACTCCCTCTTAAAAGCATTGCGTGGGAGCCCACCATGAGCGACACTCAAAATCTTTGATTTGTCCAGTCAAGAGATATTAAGGACACATCAAAGTGATGTCATGGTGACCTTCAAGGAGGCCAGGTCCTCTTGACCATGCTTTCCAGCTTAAACACATGGAATTCCCATGGAGTTTTCCTTCTCAGCGTCTGTCTTACACAAAGCTGTCTGTGTATGAAGAGCTTGTGGAATTTCAGAAAGACGTCTTTCTTGTCTCTGTATCTTACGTCTTTGCTCTTCTGTCTTGTCATCATAGACATATTACTAGAGACCATTGTGGACCTTTAATCTTTAATCAGAGATTTTTCATCCCTGTAGATCTCTCTCTCTCTTTCTTGCTTTTTCTCTCTCTCTCTCTCTCTCTATCTCTCTCTCTCTCTCACACACACACACACACACACACACACACACACAAAGGCGTGCAGACAATCTTTACCCTCCAGGTTGACGATCTAATTGAACATCATTTTGTGAATCAAATACCTGCAGGCTGGGTAAATTTACCTTGCTAATGTACAGTCGTGGTCAGAATTAGTGCTGGGCGGTATGACCAAAAATTTATATCACGGTTGAGGTTAGAGAGCACCTGACAAGAGATCAGAGACCTTTCCTTCATCCAGAATCTCTCCAGACCACTTCAGATTCCCAGCTCCATGATGGTGCTTCTCCTCTTCAGTTCACCCCACTCATTTTCTATAGGGTTCAGGTCAGGGAACTGGAATGGCCATAGCAGAAGCTTGGTTTTGTTCTCAGTGACCCATTTTTGTGTTGTTTTTAAGGTTTGTTTTTGGATTATTGTCCGGTTGGAAGATCCAAACATGGCCCATTATAATACCCCCACCTGATAATTTCTAACAGAGTCAGTCATTTTTGATTTTTTATCTGTTGGTATTTGATAGAATCAAAGATGCCATGTATCTAAACAAGATGTCCAGGACCTCCAGCAGAAATATAGGCCCACAACATTAAAAATACAGCAGTGTATTTCATTGTACACATGGGGTACTTTTTATCCCTGTGTTCACCAAACCCATCTTGAGTGTTTGCTGCTAAAAAGCAAATTTTTTAGTTACATCTGACCATAGAAGCCAGTCCCATTTGAAGTTCCAGTGGTGTCTGACAAGAATATGCTGGGGATTGTTTTTGGATGAGAGCATTTTCTTTTCTTGATTTTTTTTCTTGAAACCCTCCCACACAACATTTTTTTTTTTAAGGTTTTAAGGTTTTCTGACCCCGAGACTCAACTATTTTCTGCAGTTCTCCAGCTGTGGTGCTTGGAGAGTCTTTATCTACTCAAACTCTCCTCCATTAGGACGATATAGACACACGTCCTCTTCCAGGCAGATTTGTAACATTTTCTGTTGATTGGAAATTCTTAATTATTGCCCTGATGGTGGAAATGGGAATTTTCACTGCTCTAACTCTTTTCTTAAAGTCACTTTCATTTGTGAAGCTCAATTATCTTTTGCTGCACATCAGAAATATATTCTTTGGTTTTTCTCATTGTGATGGATGATTAAGGGAATTTGGCCTTTGTTTTCCTGTGAAAACAGGAAAAAATTTATATTCCTGTGAAACAGGAAGCCATGGCTGGATAATTTCATGTTCATAATCACCCTGGTATGCTCAAAATTGTAAATATGAATGGGAATATACTTCACAGATATTTTACTCATAAGAATTTCTTGGGGTGCCAATAATTGTGTCCAATGTGTATTAGCGAAAAACATTTATTTCATAATGAGATTTGTTTTAGTTCAATGAAAGGTTAGATATTTGTGATTTAAAAAAAAATAAAAGATCAAAATGATTAACAATGCAGATTTAATTTCACAGCCTTCTTTGATCATATTTACCAAGGGTGCCAATAATTCTGACCACGACTGTATCTAACACCTCTCACCAACACATATCAAGGCACCTATCTGCCCACTTCGCTTTAAACGGCTGCTCCTTATCGGTTAAATCTTATCAATGTCTTATTCTCTAACTCAGTTCAAAGCATGTTTGGGGTAAATGGAGGCTAATTTGCAAAATACTGGTTCCTGTTGTTATGCTTATCTTCTCTCTGCTAATTATCTTTCCTCTGTTATCTTAAAGTATGGCGTAAAAAAAGAAACAGACAAAAATGGGTGTGGAGGCGGCTCATAAAAACAATTATTTTTGGAAACATATTTGTCTGGAAATAATTGACCCAAATATCAAGAGTAAGCACATTTAGGGCCAAGTGCAGGTGTGTAACAGAGCTTGGGAATAGGACAAATAGGTGTAAAGGTTATTGACAGTCATAAAATTCACAGAGTGTTTGATTGACAGCCTGGGATGACAGCACTCAGTTTTCTCTACTGAGAAACAGTGACCTTCAACCTTTCCCCTTTTCCCTTGAAAGTTTTTTCAGGAATTCTCATCACTTGTTACCACTGCCGCAATCTTTGCAGCTGTTGCCCAGCACTGCACAGCTGTTTGCAAACTTTTCTCGCTCATCCCGTCTTTGCTTTATCTCTCCATCCTAACTGCCTGGCGGGGCAGCCAAGACTGGAGGGCAGGAATGAGAATGAAAAAGTGACTTGCAATGACACCTTGGAAAGTAAAATTTGCCAACCAATATAGCACCTATTTGTACCACCATTTCTATGGCTCTTCTTTTCTTATGAGGGTACTTTATTTATATATTTAGCTAAATTCTGAAGTGATTGCCTTGAGACGAGTACACTTTCAATCAAGTTGCTTTGGTAAAACACTGTCCACAAAGAAAGAAATGCATGGCCAGATTACTTGGAAGTAATTAGTAGAGTAAAGCCTAGCGCACACTGTACTATTTTGGCCACGATTTCTTCGTCTGAGACAAATTTTGAGAATCCTAAAAGATTCTTATAATCATAGGCTAAAATCTGTAGTCTTTGATTGCTGGTTTGACATGTTCACTGACAGCTAAATTAATAGCCGTTGCGATCAAATTTGACCTCCGACGAAATTCTGGCAGTGTCAGAAAATAATGCCGCACAGTCTTGCAGTGTGACCTCCTATGATGAACGTAAAACTGTCTTTGTTTTTCAAGACAAGTCATGATCAGAATTAATGCTAGAGATTTCTTCTAACCGCATAAACTCTGGCGCTCCCGTCCTCCTCTCACAGAATTCATATGATATGTTGCCTTTGTTATGATAAACACCGGTCGCACCACTGCTTTCATGTGGGTGTGTGCTGCTTACACTATTCTTGTTAAATATGCCGTTATTGCCGCCATTCATATACTTTTCATGATAGCCAACATTTCAGCCCCATGTGTAATGAAGCTCACAGTCACTGAATGTGTATGGGTGGATAATGTAAAACTTCCGGACAAGTTTTCTCACGCGCATCCATTTTTAACTCATCTTGACTGTCGTACAGTCTGATATTAATGACAACTGAGATCCCAGTGTGATATGATCATCATTTTCGTATGTCTAACAAGCAACAATCGTAAAGGACTAGGGCTGCCCTCGACTAAAGACGTTCATTTTAAGCATTAGTCGACTAATTGCACATTTATTAATAAACCATTTAAATCATTATAATGAACCTTTAATTGCCTTCATAGCCTAAGCGCTCAAGCACATGCATAAAGCTTGCCACAGCGCACCACAGAAGTAATGATTATGAATATGTCAGGGAAAAACAGTAAGGAGACTGCATTAACATTTTAATAATGTATTGATACACTAGTGCTTTCTTTGGTTTTACCTTAAGATATTAAGTCAGCAACACTGACTCGTCATGTTGCCTGTATGGATCAGGGTTTCGCGTTCTTTCACTGCATGAATCAGTCTATTCAAATGCATTTAGAATTATCACATAATTCAAGATATGGCGCAGAAAATGTATATATTTTATAATTTCATATAGTTAATATAACACGAAGAGTGCCGTTTTTTCTACAAAAGTCAGCATGATTACAAATGTGATATTGATTTTATACAACAGTTCAATAAACAAGAAGTTAATATTAAGAGACTTACGTTTTAGACACCACATTTTCTGTTTTTGCTCTATTTCATTCCAAACAAAGCCACAGCGCTGTTTTGCATCTCTGAGCAACATGACG
>NW_015638954.1:536204-536620 GCF_001515625.1 Sinocyclocheilus rhinocerous | reverse complement strand
TAGAAATCAGTGGTTAAGTTGTATTTACAACACTGTTCTAGAACAGTTCAAACCAAATATTCAGATGTGTACAGCGCATTTTACGGAGGACGAGGACTGTTTCCTGGCGGAGTAGCCTACAATGCCAGTGTTCTGACAAATAATGCTGACTCACAGCCTGTAAGTACATTTACATATTTAAAGGATTTGCCAGTGATGATTAAAAAATCAAAGTTTTGAGCAGTGTAGAGTAGCGCTTGTTGTTTGTCGTTTCTCTGATCACAAATGCAGATATGGTTTTATGTTTACACGGCGCGATGCAACGCAACGCGTAAAAAGACAGCACAAGTCATTATAATCAGTAATTATGTCCCCACTGGATGCTACAAATGCCTCGTTTGTCATGGATTTTATTGTTTTTGTCCCGTTGCGCCGGG
>NW_015638954.1:533973-536167 GCF_001515625.1 Sinocyclocheilus rhinocerous | reverse complement strand
AATTAGTCTATTAAAATGCATTTAGAATTATCACATAATTCAAGATATGGCGCAGAAAATGTATATATTTTATAATTTCATATAGTTAATATAACACGAAGAGTGCCGTTTTTTCTACAAAAGTCAGCATGATTACAAATGTGATATTGATTTTATACAACAGTTCAATAAACAAGAAGTTAATATTAAGAGACTTACGTTTTAGACACCACATTTTCTGTTTTTGCTCTATTTCATTCCAAACAAAGCCACAGCGCTGTTTTGCATCTCTGAGCAACATGACGGTGTTTCGTTCCAATAAATCATCCATTTAAATGATTCGGTTCAATCTTAATAACTCCCTTAACAGTGACTTGCTCAAGTTCACAAAGACAGAGATGGCAGAAAGCGCATCCTGTTTTGTTGTTATTGTGAGTGCACACAAATAAAAGTAATAAACAAATAAATGAGTCTTTACATATTTCAGATGACAAGCCATGTTAATTAAAGGCTCATTATAATGATTTAAATTGTTTAGTAATAAATGTGTGATTAGTCGACTAATGCTTAAAATGAATGACTAGTCGACCAGAAAAATCTTTAGTCGAGGGCAGCAATAGTAGAGTCTTTACAGATTCGAAAGATGTATTACTCTTATCTTACCAAAAATATTTAGTATTTTAAAGGGGTCATATGATGCGATTTCAAGTTTTCCTTTCTCTTTGGAGTGTTACAAGCTGTTCGTGAATAGATAAGATCCCTAAAGTTGCAAAGACTAAAGTCTCAAATCCAAAGAGATATTCTCGCGTTTCAGAAAGGCGGGGCATAGAGGAAAAACAATAATGTACAGTATGTGGAAAATAATGTGTTTTTTAAAACTTAAACCGCATAAACACATTTCATTATACCAAATACACAAAATAATGTTCTTTTTTAGCAACGTCATATGACCCCTTTAAGAGCAAATGACCGCAACGGCGCCTCCATCTTTCATGCAGTGAGCGCTACTATTCAGCTTCCACACTCAATATTTATAAACCTAACATTTCCCTCTTAAAAAATTAGTTCACTTCCAGAATAAAAATTTCCTGATAATTTACTCACCGTCATGTCATCCATGATGTTCATGTCTTTCTTTCTTCAGTCAAAAAGAATGGAAGGTTTTTGAGGAAAACATTCCAGGATTTTTCTCCATATAATGGGCTTCAATGTTGGCCAACAGGTTTAAGGTCCAAATTGCAGTTTCAGTGCAGCTTCAAAGGACTCTACACGATCCTAGCCGAGGAATAAGGGTCTTATCTAGCAAAACGATTGGTCATTTTCTAAAAAAATAAAAAATTATACACTTTTTAACCACAAATGCTCGTCTTGAACTAGCTCTGTGATGTGATAATCACGTTGGAAAAGTCAAGCGCGGTTAGTTCTTCGTCTGTGTACTTCGGTTTGAAAAGGTAGGGTAGGGCGAAAAATTTCTCCTCCAACTACAAAATCATCCGACATTGTTGTTTTACCTTTTTTTGTAAAGGGTGTTTGATTTTATTTGCACGTTCGCTTTGTAAATACTAGGTTGGTACTTCCGCCCACGTCACGTGTGCGTGATTACGTAATGTGTGAGGTCGAGCTAGTGCAAGTCGACCATTTGTGGTGAAATTTCAATTTCAATTTTTTTAGAAAATGACCGTTCGTTCGCTAGATAAGACCCTTATTCCTTAGCTGGGATCATGTAGAGCCCTTTGAAGCTGCACTGAAACTGCAACTTGGACCTTCAACCCATTGATCCCAATTGAAGTCCACTATATGGAGAAAAATCCTGAAATGTTTTCATCAGAAACCTTAATTTCTTTTTGACTGAAGAAAGAAAAACATTTTGGATCAGGAAATTCTTATTCTGGAAGTGAACTTATCCTTTAAAGTGATTTGTCATAAGACTCTTATATGTACAATATTTGATTTATGTAGCAGTTGCATCCTGTGCAGATGTGCATGCCGGTATCATGCTGTATGTTCAGATGTGCTACTGGTCCTTAGCATCAAGCAGATGTTTTGGCTGAAAGCCACGCTGAGTTAATTGTGGGTGTTTGTGGTTTGAAGTAGTGGGTGTATTTTGTGGAGATGGAGCAGGTGATGATTCACTCAATTAAGCATCTTCATTCAGCACCTGCTTGGTCTTGTTATAAAAAAGCATCACTGACATCGGGTGTGTCCAGTCTCACAG
>NW_015638954.1:526339-533407 GCF_001515625.1 Sinocyclocheilus rhinocerous | reverse complement strand
GTTGTGAAAGCGTAACTACTTTGTTTGGTCTTCCAAAAGAGGACACGACTACAAGTCAGTGGTTAAGTTGTATTTACAACACTGTTCCAGAACAGTTCAACCCAAATATTCAGATGTGTGCAGCGCATTTTATGGAGGACTGTTTCCTGATCCTGGTAGACTACAATGCCGGCAGTTCTGACTCACAGTCTGTACGTACGTTTTCATTTAAAGGATTTGCCACTGATGATTCAAACGCGAGTTTTGGGCAGTGTGGATTAACGTTAGCACTTGTTGTTTGTCATTTCTCTGATCACAAATGCAGACATGGTTTTATGTTTACGCGGCGCGATGCAACGCAGCGTGTAAAAAGACAGTATAAGTCATTATAATCAGTAATTATGTCCCCACTGGATGCTACAAATGCCTCGTTTGTCATGGATTTTATTGGTTTTGTCTCGTTGCGCCGGGACACGGCATCACAGTATGGTAAGGGGCGTAACATTTCCGTCACACGCTTGAGGTATTCGGCCAATCACAATGCACTAGATAGCTGGCCAATCACAGCACACCTCGCTTTTCAGACCGATGAGCTTTGTAAAAATCGACGCGTTTCAGAAAGGCGGGGCATAGAGGAAAAACAATAATGTACAGTATGTGGAAAATAATGTGTTTTTTAAAACTTAAACCGCATAAACACATTTCATTATACCAAATACACAAAATAATGTTCTTTTTTAGCAACGTCATATGACCCCTTTAAGAGCAAATGACCGCAACGGCGCCTCCATCTTTCATGCAGTGAGCGCTACTATTCAGCTTCCACACTCAATATTTATAAACCTAACATTTCCCTCTTAAAAAATTAGTTCACTTCCAGAATAAAAATTTCCTGATAATTTACTCACCGTCATGTCATCCATGATGTTCATGTCTTTCTTTCTTCAGTCAAAAAGAATGGAAGGTTTTTGAGGAAAACATTCCAGGATTTTTCTCCATATAATGGGCTTCAATGTTGGCCAACAGGTTTAAGGTCCAAATTGCAGTTTCAGTGCAGCTTCAAAGGACTCTACACGATCCTAGCCGAGGAATAAGGGTCTTATCTAGCAAAACGATTGGTCATTTTCTAAAAAAATAAAAAATTATACACTTTTTAACCACAAATGCTCGTCTTGAACTAGCTCTGTGATGTGATAATCACGTTGGAAAAGTCAAGCGCGGTTAGTTCTTCGTCTGTGTACTTCGGTTTGAAAAGGTAGGGTAGGGCGAAAAATTTCTCCTCCAACTACAAAATCATCCGACATTGTTGTTTTACCTTTTTTTGTAAAGGGTGTTTGATTTTATTTGCACGTTCGCTTTGTAAATACTAGGTTGGTACTTCCGCCCACGTCACGTGTGCGTGATTACGTAATGTGTGAGGTCGAGCTAGTGCAAGTCGACCATTTGTGGTGAAATTTCAATTTCAATTTTTTTAGAAAATGACCGTTCGTTCGCTAGATAAGACCCTTATTCCTTAGCTGGGATCATGTAGAGCCCTTTGAAGCTGCACTGAAACTGCAACTTGGACCTTCAACCCATTGATCCCAATTGAAGTCCACTATATGGAGAAAAATCCTGAAATGTTTTCATCAGAAACCTTAATTTCTTTTTGACTGAAGAAAGAAAAACATTTTGGATCAGGAAATTCTTATTCTGGAAGTGAACTTATCCTTTAAAGTGATTTGTCATAAGACTCTTATATGTACAATATTTGATTTATGTAGCAGTTGCATCCTGTGCAGATGTGCATGCCGGTATCATGCTGTATGTTCAGATGTGCTACTGGTCCTTAGCATCAAGCAGATGTTTTGGCTGAAAGCCACGCTGAGTTAATTGTGGGTGTTTGTGGTTTGAAGTAGTGGGTGTATTTTGTGGAGATGGAGCAGGTGATGATTCACTCAATTAAGCATCTTCATTCAGCACCTGCTTGGTCTTGTTATAAAAAAAAAGCACCACTGACATCGGGTGTGTCCAGTCTCACAGTTAAACCCCCACCCCACACCCCAACCAGTGTTAGGACAAGCCATGATTTGTGGCAGCCAACAGGCACTATTCAATGCCAATCAGCCTGACATTAGAGTGAGTGATAACAATCAGTGGCTGCCAGCTGCAAACCAACGACCGACATGTCTGGTCACATCTATTCCTTGTCACCTCCCTCTGTCCTCCCACTCCCCTTATTATTTTCTTTTAAATGCCATTTCAGCAGATATTAAATCGGATTTTAAATATGCATGCAGTTTCTTGGATACTTGTTGGTGTTTTTTAAGGTAACAATCTGAGGTGAAGTGGTTAGTTCATGTCATTAAAACTTGGTCAGATATTTGCTTTTCCTCTGTCTCTTTAAATGGAAATGACTTAACATTCATACATCTTTCCTCAATAGTAACCAGAATGCTTTTGTTTCGTTTCTGGTCATTGCTGTTAGTAAATACCAGTGTGGCACATTTGAGCATTAATGTCAGTAATTATATGTTTTCCTGTAGTCCTTCCAGATGTATTTCCAAGCAACAGTGAGAAGATCTTTGATATAAAGCAGAACACACAAGTGCAGTGCCCGCACAACTCCTGGTAACACCTGGTTCACTTCCTAAATCCCATCATCCATCTCTCCTTCCCCCATCGCTGTGACCTTCTTCAACCCTTTTTACAAGAGACTTTGATTCCTGACCTCTGACTTCTAACAGACTGGCACATCTGGTCAGGTGTATATGAGCACTTTGAGCGATATGAATTGTGCTGTTCTCAGGCAAGACATGAGGATATGTGACCGTACACACACAGACACAGTGATTAGAGTGGTGCTAAAGTATTTCTAAAACAACCACCTGTCAGTTGGCAGTCTGCAGTGGGACAAAGAAAAACAAGTAGAAAGTAATATACAAAAGAATCATGGGATAGCTTTCATCTTTGCTTTTCAAGCGTTTGTTTGTCTGCCTCAGGCCACACTCAATCTTTTCTTGTCTTGTGTGTAGCAGTAAGTTATGAATTTTCTCATTTCCTTGTTTTTACAATTCCGCTCTTTCGCGCTCTCCTTGTGTACAGGATTAGTTATGTATCCTGGCTGGAAAACACGCAGGGAATTTGTGGCCATTTGTAGTCCTTTCTTCACTTCTTTTAGAAAAGTTAAGCTTCTCTCTGTCGTATTTGCTAGGCCCTGATTCTTCTGAATGAATGCTTTTTTAACTTAAACATCTTTGCAAAGAAAAAAAAAATTGAGGAAGGTGAACTTCAGAAACTGCTTTGGTCTTCTTTTCTTCCTTATCTTCTTTTCTCTCGCCGTCCTCCTTCCCTCCTTTCTCTCATTTCTTCAGCACCCACCCCTCTCTGTTCATAGCCCTGGGCGTCTTTTGCCATCAAAGGAGGACTGGCTTAATGGTGTGTAGGTAAGTCTGTTGTCAGCCATTCACCATGCCCATGACAAAAAAAGAAAAAAGAAGTTGGTCTCCTAACAAAGGACATGTCCGACAGGGAGATATTTTAACCAGATCATGGCCCACTGCAGGAATCTGTGAATGGGGTCATTGTTTTGAAGGAGACAGAGGGACAAGGGGGAAGGGAGGGATAATTTTTTCTTTTCACCTAACTTTCTCTTTTTGAAGAAGTAGTAGTAAAAGTTAATGAAAATCATGGCTGCTAGTTTAGCACCTCCCGTCATAGTAGTTGCACCCTTTCTGTGTGTGGGTTTACTGTACTTAGGAGACTATATTGACGCAAGCTAAATCTGACTTTTGTACTTTCTAAAAAAAAAATAAAAAATAAAATAAAATATATATATATAATTGTAAGGTAATTGTAATTGTAAGGTGTTCATTTTTTAGAATAAAAAATATTTACTTTATATAAAAAAAATTTTTTATTCTAAAAAAGTAACACCTTGCAATAACTACCACTATAACACAACATTAGTTGACAGAACAATTAAAAATATTAGGGATGCATCGATCCGATACTCAGTATCGGTATCGGCTCCGATACTGGCATTTTCTGCCAGATCGGGTATCGGTCAGACGAACCGATCCAAATCCGATATTGTGCGTATACTATTTTGTGTTATTGTCAAGCCCCATGAAAGCACAAAAACATTATAAAGCACCATAAAGTGCAAAGTCCAAGTGTTCAAAAGCCGTTCTATAGTTTAATGTGAGGTATAGATGAATATTTAAGTCATTAAATTCAAGTACACGTAAACTCTTCTCTCCGCTGCGGCTGTCTGTCATCCTCCATTCAGTATTTAACGTTCGGTTACGACAGTCAAGACGATGAAACTCTCTCCAAGAGCGCACAGTAACTGAGATTTAAAACTGTTCATATTATAATACTTTTGCGCAATGAAAGATTATTTATAGCGTTTCTTGTTCTGTCCTATGATAAGACAGAACAAGAAAGGCTATTAATAATCTAATGTATAGCACAGTAATGGAGGCAGCAACATATGATAGATAGGACTCCTATCTATCATATGTTGCTGCCTTCATTACTGTGCTATACATTTAAAAGAAATGTCTTAATTTTATAGTCTATATTTATATATAAATACATTTACATACTTGTTTTCATTAATGTATTTTACAACAATACAAAGAGCAATGTGTAACATTTTACCAGATTTAGTCCTACACTTATTCACTTTTATTTGTAAATAAAAATGTTTCACTAGATTTTATACAATTATTTTGCACCCGTGATTTTTCTAGAGTATCTTCTGCTGCTGAATTAACCACTAACCTAGATAATAATAGTACTTCTGTCATAGATTATGATTATATATTTTTTCATTTGTTATTTTTCATTAAAATGAAGTTGTCTATATTTAGTAGATCATATTTAACACACAAAAGAGTGACGATCAGGTCAACACAGAGAAGTAAAGAAATTCTACATTGATTTAAAAAAAAAACTGCGCTGGTATCGGATTGGATCAGTATCGGCAGATACTCTGAATTTTCGGTATCAGATCGGATCGGTTCTGAAAAAATGGTATCGTTGCATCCCTAAAAGTTACAAGGTCAAAACACATAAAAACATGCTTGGATAAATCGGTCACAATAAGATCTACATGTATTTAGAAAACAAAGGGTGAATTTTTTTTTTCATTTAATGTCAATAAAGAAGATGTTAGTAAAACTCTGAAGTCTGACATCTTCAGGCATCTTCTCAAGGTCACCCTAAACCTAACCCAGGTTTCTCTCAAAAAGCCCCCAACAACACAACGACCTTGACCAAGGAGAGCGAGTCGTCCGGACGGTCAATTCCCTACAGCCTACAATCAGCACAGGGACTATAAAGCTTTAAAATCTCTTCTTATTAGTGGCCGGCTTGTAAAAAAGCATTTAGTCTTGATTAGCGTGCATGCTTATAAAGCAGACAGGAGAGTAGGTGTACCGTGCTCCATGCCTGCTGTTTTTCTTTAACAGCTTCATAAATCGCTGCGGTTCACTTGCCCGTATGCTGTCACCGGCCCTACAAAAGAATACAACTTTTCCCCCCCAAGTAATGCCCGACCCGCTCCAGCATGAATATTCATTGTGTGGTGCTTTATAAAAAACCACATTCTAAAAGTTATTTAATTCCCCCGGGTAATAAAAAAAGGGTTTTATGTGGACGGAGATGGAGAGATGGTTTGGGGGGAGAGCGAGGCTGTGTTTTAATACAAAAGCAGGTGTAAAACCTGGAGAGGGGTGGCTAGGTAAGTTCAAAACTGAAAATCTTTAAGGTGCCGTTGAGTGTGTGGGAAAAAGTTTTAAACATATTAAACACAGGCCTCGGCTCCGCTTTGCAGCGGTGTGCTGGCTGAATAATGCCAATGATGTCATCTAGGGAAGGAATAATGTCATTTCAATTAAGAGTTTACGTTACTCAGGAAACCACAATGAGGACTGACATCCAAACTAATAATGTCACTTACCTACAGCTGTGGTCTATAACGGCACACCCATTATATTAAAAATCTATTTGGATGTTAAAACCAATGACGGACGTGCTGGTCTAATGCTTTATACAGGCATCACTCTCTATTGGGGGATATTTTTATTTTTCAAGCAACAAATTCACAAGTTAAAACAGGAAGTAGATGAAGCTTGCACTGCTATCTCACACTGCCAATACGATCTGGCTCTGAGTGTGAAGCTATTTCTCATTTCATTATCCTGCCCCTTAACCATCTGTCTCCAACAGAGCCGAGCCTAACTGTAGAAGGCGGTCTAATCTATAGGTCTATATGGCCTGACATGAGAACACACGAGTTACAAGTGCAGACAGATACTGGGAGATCTTTATAAAGTCACTTGGCTGCCAATCAATCCTTATATTCAGTTGTGATAGTACGGGTCAGTGCAAACTTTAAATCAAGAGGCTGAGCACAACAGCTTGTAATTAAAAGAAATAAATAAAAAGGAAAAACTTAAATATATATTTAAAAAAAAAATTACAAAAAGAATGATCCTTAAAATCAAAAAGCTTTTTTTTATTGGTTGAAAAGTGCAAAAAAAAAAGTGGCTGGTTTAAAAAAAAAAAGAAAAAAGAAAAACTAAGTCATCATTAATGAATTTGAAAATAAAATTTAATTATTGTGGAGGTACACCAAAAAATTCTGCTGTTTCAAGTTGAGCATGAAATTTGGCTGCAATCACACGGGTGGCAAAGAAGCCCTCATTTATCATGTGCGGAATGAGCGGGGACAGAGGCGACCCCTGTACCCAGAGATCATTACACCATCTGGGCACAGGAGAGCTTGGAGAATTCATCAGCCCCCTCTGCCTTACGAAGACACACATGTATACAATTTACACAACTCACGACACAGTAACACGCTCACCCTCTTACTCCAACACACATACACACACACACAATCCACAATGAATCACTGTAACTAAAGGGGACAAGTCTCATTTTCATTGCAGATTGAAATGCATGTGTTTTACAAACAGTGGGCTTGGGATTGTTTTCAGGCTGAAAGTGGAATGAAATGATTTCAGCTCCTTATGTGGCCTCTTTAAAGCTCGCTCAGATTAAGACCCCTCACTTCAGGAAATTGGAAATTAAAAAATG
>NW_015638954.1:490460-522446 GCF_001515625.1 Sinocyclocheilus rhinocerous | reverse complement strand
GTATCGGTATCGGCTCCGATACTGGCATTTTCTGCCAGATCGGGTATCGGTCAGACGAACCGATCCAAATCCGATATTGTGCGTATACTATTTTGTGTTATTGTCAAAAGCACAAAAAGCACAAAAACATTATAAAGCACCATAAAGTGCAAAGTCCAAGTGTTCAAAAGCCGTTCTAGTGAGGTATATGAGGTATAGATGAATATTTAAGTCATTAAATTCAAGTACACGTAAACTCTTCTCTCCGCTGCGGCTGTCTGTCATCCTCCATTCAGTATTTAACGTTCGGTTACGACAGTCAAGACGATGAAACTCTCTCCAAGAGCGCACAGTAACTGAGATTTAAAACTGTTCATATTATAATACTTTTGCGCAATGAAAGATTATTTATAGCGTTTCTTGTTCTGTCCTATGATAAGACAGAACAAGAAAGGCTATTAATAATCTAATGTATAGCACAGTAATGGAGGCAGCAACATATGATAGATAGGACTCCTATCTATCATATGTTGCTGCCTTCATTACTGTGCTATACATTTAAAAGAAATGTCTTAATTTTATAGTCTATATTTATATATAAATACATTTACATACTTGTTTTCATTAATGTATTTTACAACAATACAAAGAGCAATGTGTAACATTTTACCAGATTTAGTCCTACACTTATTCACTTTTATTTGTTCCACTAAATAATGTTATTTCACTAAATGTTTAGATTTTATAAAATTGTGCACTCATGATTTTTCCAGAATAGCTTTTGCTGCTAAATTATCCACTAACCTAGTTGATAATAGTATTTTTGTCATAGATTATGATTACATATTTTTTCATTTGTTATTTTTCATTAAAATGAAGTTGTCTATATTTAGTAGATCATATTTAACACACAAAAGAGTGACGATCAGGTCAACAAACAGAAGTATAGAAATTCCACATTGATTTAAAAAAAAAAACTGTGCTGGTATCGTTGCATCCCTAAAAAATATGTTCTAAACCATTTATTAATCATAGTTAATGTTCATTTTAACATTTGCTAATACATTATTAAAACCAACAGTTGTATTTGTTAAATTATTTAATGAACCATAACAGGAACTTACAATGTTGTATTTAAATTAACTAACTTTAACAAATGTGTTGCTCATTGTTAGTTAATGCATTACCTAAGGTTTACTAATGAGACCTTATTATAAAATGTTACCAAGTTTTGTTTTAGCTTATGATTAGTTTGTAGTTAGCAAAATTAGCTGTAGCTATATATATATATATATATATATATATGTATGTGTGTGTGTGTGTGTGACCCTGGACCACAAAACCAGTCTTAAGTCGCTGGGGTATATTTGTAGCACTACTGTAAATATATTATAACTTAATTTTTGATTAGTAATATGCATTGCTAAGAACTTCATTTGGACAACTTTAAAGGCGATGTTATCAATATTTTGATTTGTTTGCACCCTCAGATTCCAGATTTCAAATAGTTGTATCTCGGCCAAATATTGTCCCATCCTAACAAACCATACATCAATGGAAAGCTTATTCAGCTTTCAGATTATGTATAAATCTCACATTTAGATGGCTAAGTAAATGTATGTGTTTCAGTGGCTGGAATGTTCTGCATTAGTGAACACGTAAATACATCTTTATGTGTTTATGTGTGTGCGTGTTGCTCTAAGCCACCCTCAACAGGTGAAGGCAAGAATTACTAATTCAGACATGCACAAACACACGCAGAGCACACAAAACATATTCACGTGCCTGAAATCCACTGACGTCTGGTATCACTCCCTGTATTGTCTTAATCAATGTGTCCTTCCAGCCAAATTAACTCTTTGAATAAGCTCTTTGACTCACAGCAAGTTCAAAGCTTTCCAGCACAGCTGAATCAGCTCAGACAAGACAACTGAGAACCAGGGTGTTGGTGGGGGTGTGTATTATGCCAGCTCAATGTTTGCATTAACTAGGAGATGAGGAATTCCTCAACATAACTTAATCAAGGTTTACAGCAGACACACACACACAAGTGATCTTGCACTACAGTCACACAAGTACAGTATAGAGCAGGGTTCCTCAATTAGTTTTCGCCGATGGCCGAAAAAACAAATGAACAAACAAAAAATCTGGATCTCCATGTCTGCTATGCAAATCAACTGTTCCTGCTCATTGCCAGACTGGATCTATTCTCTCCACTTTCCCTAATTGCAGATTCAATTATTAGATTTGTCAGTATTAATATTTTTTACTTGCAGTTTTTTGTCCTAACCACCCGCGACAGCGACACGTGACAATAAGCTACATGGGATTCTATTTTAGGAACGGTTTTGATTTTCTGCGACGTCGCGACAGGAACAATATACAAAATATGACAATGATAATCTCAGGTAAATGAAGTTCCAAGATGGCGCCGACGCTGATGGCTGCCTCCGTGGCGTCCTCCGATCGTATCTACACTGGATGCGACAAAGCATTGCAAATCATTTGAATGTTGTGTCAGTAAGTTATAAATAGATCGAGTCAGCAGTTTACTGTTGGGGATTTGTCGTGTCGCGCCGCATCCAAGACAGCATCACTTATTATAACGAGTTCTTGTATTTTATTGCGTCGCGCCGCTCGCGTCCGGTGTAGACACGATGTAAGTTAATGTAGCTTTCTGATGCTGTGTTTGAATTTTCATGCCACATTATTTGAAATTAGCGCGGGCCAAACTTTTTTCTCTCATGGGCCGGATGTGGCCCGCGGGCCGCCTATTGAGGAACCCTGGTATAGAGTAATTGAGGCTCACTGACGTGTAGTCTTCCACATAAGTTTTTCCCTCATTCATTTGCTCTCATCCTGGCAGCTTACCGTTCAGGTGATCCTTCTTGGTAAAGCTGCCAAAAAGATTCCACTACTGTGAGACATCCTTTTTTTCTATAAATAGCAGAGCTGACAGGTGAGATGCTTGCTCAAAACCTAGTGACGTGCCTATGGAGGCAGCATTTGAATTGATGCTGCCTTATAAAATACATATTTTAACCAAATTTGGAGGCAGAATTGCATGTATCTTTCATGGTAAGAATACATTATGGTGAGCTTATGAAAAAATAAATCCAAAATGGTGAATCCAATTTTTAAAAAGGCGTATTCAATAATTATTTAATTCAGGTTCACTACTGTTTAAAAGTTTGGAGTGAGGTTTATTTATTTTTATTCAGCAAGGATGCATTAAATAGAACAATAGTGACAGTAAAGAATTTTTACATAAGTGCTGTTCTTTCGAACATTATATTCATCAAGGAATCCTGAAAAAAATGCATTACGGTTTCCAGAAAAATAATAGGCAGCACAACAATTTTCAACTTTGATAATAAGAAGAAATGTTTCTTGAGCACCAAATCGGCATATTAGAATTATTTCTGAAGGATCATGAGACTCTGAAGTCTGGAGTACAGCTTTGTCATTGCAAATAAGTTACATTTTAAATATTTTAAAATAGAAAATGGTTATTTTAAATTATAATAATTTTTTGATCAATTAAATACAGCCTTGTTAAACATAAGAGATTTCTTTCAAAAACATTATTGCAAATCTCAAACTTTTAAACATTAGTGTATATTTCATTCAAAACTGATTATTTTACTCATTATTAGTAGTAATATAAGTATTGTTATTATTAGTTTGTGCTATGTTATCCTATAGCATTAGCAGATCTGAGCCTTTAGCATTAGCTAGCAGTTTTAACATGCAAGTGATATGATTTTGTGGCCCAACATGAATTTATTTTGTAATTTTGGTAACCATTCATGACCCCCTGTGTGGAATTCTCTGCTGAATGGAAAAAGGAAAAGCTCCTCCTCTTTTTGTTGCTTGCTGCTTGCACTTCAAAGAGCATTATTAGCATCCCAGCACTTAGCCATGGAAATTACAGCCCGGAGATACGAGGCCTATACCTCACCTTTCATCGGTGTGATTGCACATAAGTGGGTAATGTTCACACTGGCAGCAGTGGCACTGGCTCTCTGATATATGCACTGGATTGACTCTCACTAAACGCCAGAGTTCAGATAAAAACAAATAGTTGCAGTGATAAAACTAACTTTATATATATATATATATAAAATTGTCTGATTGTAGCCCATAGCTCCAGTTGCAAAGGTAGTGCTGGCTGTCTTGGTCTGGCTGTAAAAGAGTCTGAATGTGAAAGATTGTAAAAGGCAGCAAAAGGTAAATGCTCAGAGTGGTGAGGAATGATGAGTCTAAACTTCAAGCATGCTAAACTTACAGTGTCAACATTGGCTGAGGAAAAACCTCAACCTGATCTGGATGTAGTCATCACTCTGGCAGTAGTGTAAAGGTGTGAGAAGGATCTATTCTGGGATCAGCAGGAAAGAATTCGCTCAGCTACCTTCACCCACTGTTGATTTATTACTATTGGATCATAGGAGTCATAGATCTGTGCTGTGCTCAACACTTGTAGAATCTCTGTGAGACCCTCACACACAAACTCTGAGGGACCTGTTAAAGCAGTGTCCTGAAATAGGCAGGTGCTGGGGCTTGCCAGATTAGGGTGTAGAGCTTCTCTCCAACCCTGCATGCCTTCAGTGAGCGTGCCCAGACTTCCGCGTATGATGTAATGTGCCTGTGGGCAGCTTTGTCAGTTTCAAAAATCCAAAATGACTCGGTTGATGACATAGCCTAGTAAATCTCTCTAGTAATGGAATTGGAAGCCATATTTTGTTATGTGCCTGCCTCTGTGTCTGGGTAATATCTACAACAACCTCACTTAATGATAATTTTGATTGACTGACAAACAGTGTGTGAAAAAAATAACTTATCTTCTTAAATGATGGAGATATGTTGTTTTAAGTGCTACTGCAGCAACAATAAGTTATCTTAAAGGGATAGTTCACCCAAAATTGAAAATTACCCTATGATTTACTCACCCACCTTTTTCTTTCAGACAAATAAAATTGGAGATATATTAAAATATAAAGCTTTATAAATGGCAGTGAATGGGGGTTGAGATTTTGAAGCTCAAAAAAGTGCATTCATCCATCCATCATAAAAAGTGCTCCACACAGCTCCGAGGGGTGAATAAATGCCTTCTGAAGTGAACCAATGCATTTGTGTAAGAAAAATATCCATATTTACAACTTTATAAACTGTAATCTCTAGCTTCCACTAACTGTCGTACGCTCGTTCACGAGAGACTGCAGAAGCTCCAGCAAGAATATGCTAGTCTTGCGAGAAACAAGATTGGTTTACAGCAAAGGAACACCAGTCTTCTCTTAGAATGACAGTTAGAGGAAGCTTGACATTACGGTTTATAAAGTTGTAAATATGGATATTTTTCTTATACAAATGCATCACTTTGCTTCAGAGGGCTTTTATTAACCCCCTGCCAGAGCCTTGTGGAGCACTTTTTATGATGGATGGATGCACTTTGGACTACAAAATCTCAAACCCCATTCACTGCCATTATAAAGCTTGGAAAAGCCAGGACATTTTTAATATAACTCTGATTGTGTTCGTCTAAAAGAAGAAAGTCTCACCTAGTATGTAAATCATGGGGTATTTTTCATTTTTGGGTGAACTATTCCTTTAAGTTATCTTTTACAGAAAGCTGCATTATAGCCCAATGGGTGAATCCAGTTTGAAATGAATATACAAATGCATCAGTTTGCTGAAATGGGTAAATCTCGCAATAATCTTTCAATAAAATATAAGTTTCGCATTTCGCTCCTAAACCAGCAATTAAACACTATATTTTGCTAAAGTTTTTAAAAGACCATCAAGATTTTTTGCACAATTTTTGTAGTTGACCAGGTGATTAGTGGTCTACTATAAACCATAAGTGCAAACTAGCTGCAGATAATAACATTTTTTTTTCTCATTACCGTAATGCAAAAATATAACAATTTAAATTGTATGTATTGTTTGTCTATTTAAAATAAATAAATAAATAATGATGTGACCTGGTGAATTTCCCCCCTTGTATTTTGGTCTTAGATATTTCCCAGGTGTCATCAAGTCATTGAGAAACATACACAAGCACTTATGAGTAGGCTTCAGTATTTTCTGTGATGTCAACAAGTTCATTCTGGCGTTTGAAGCATGTTGTGTGCGTTGGGATTTTTGTTTTACTTGGATGACATCAGACATGTGTAGGTCAGGGTCTGTCAGTGGGGGGCCTGGGGTTTTAAGAGCCCATCAAAACCGAATGTATATGCAGTTGATAGTAAAGGAACAGGGGGCTGTTTGGCCTGAGGTAAACTGTGAAGTACTGAGAGTTTAAACACAGATGTGAGAATGGACACATATGACCAGCAGACCCTGAAGATACGCGTGTAGGAGCCCAGCCTGTTTCGTAGGGGGTCTGTTTAGAAAACTGCGGAAACAAGGATAAAAGGTGAAGGATAAAATAAAGGAACTCAAAAACGTGTGCATGCCAAGATGTCTGTGTGTCTTCATGTTCATCTGGTTAAAACACACAAAAAGCAAAGCATTTCCTGTCGGATGTTGAGATGACATTCTGCAGCTTGATTTGTGCTGTTTAAAATCTAGGTTTTATTGATGTGAATCTCGCTGTTTCAAGATGTTAATTAGATGTTTGTACAGGAAAAGTATGTTATAAATGGAACATGATGACAAACATTCTAGTTTACACGCTCTTTTATAGGCACCTCATCTGCAATCATGTAAATATAAACCTTGTTCACTTCTTTTGTTTTGCGGCGTTTGCATTCTTGATGAGAATTATTATTCTAACCCTGCTATTTGGTCTCCCAGTGCTGAATTGTGTGAATTCCTGACCAGTTGCAATTATAGGCCTAGTAATTGAGTTTGTATATCTTTATTACATCTTTCTTATTATGTATCTTAATACTTTTCATTACATATACATTACAGTTCTAAAGTTTGGGGCTGGTAAAGAAGTTCTTATACTTGACAAAACTGCATTTATTTGATACATTTTTTTTTTTTATATATATATGATTAAAAGCAGTAATATTGTGAAATAATATTACAATTTAAAATAACTGTTTTATATATTAACATATTTTAAAACGTAAAACATATTTTAAAACGTAATGTGATAATTTGTCATTTATTCTGAATAACCAGCCATCGCTCCAGTCTTCAGAAATCATTCTAATATGCTGATTTTGTGCTGCTTAATATTTTTGTGGAAACCATGATGCATTTTTCAGGATTCTTTGATGAAGTTCAAAAGAACAGCATTTGTTTGAAATAGATTTTTTTTGTAACAACGTGAAAGTCTTAAAGTATTTATTTTTAAAAAAACCTTACTAACCACAAACTTTTGAATGCTAGTCTACATTATATCAAAATATTCAAGAGAATTTAATATTCTTAATTATAAAACATAGATTTGATTAGATTAATCCTTCTGTCATGTTTTTAAAAAACCTTTTAACCATTATAAAATCACTTTCGCACACACCCTTAATTAATTTAAATTCATTCATGTGTTGAATATTTATCTTGACTTTATTATTAAAGGGAGAAAAAAATAATGTGATAGAACTTGGAAGTGTAACAGAAACAAAATGCAAATACTGTGTATTTTTGTAAAGACCGGTAAAGACAGACAGGTGAAGCATTTGTACATCAGATTCATGTCACAGTATTTTTTATTTGCTCTGTTCTCTGGGCTGTGCCATTTGTCAGAGGAGCTCATCATCAGTCACATGAGAGCAAGATACATGTCCCTTCTCTTACGTCCTTTCCCTTTCTTCTCCTGTGTTTTTTTCAGTCTTGTTTTCTGTTCTGTCATGCACTGATATGGGTGGATTGATTGATGACAGCAGATGATGGAGGGAATGTGAGCAGACAAACATCTCTTAACCCTGAGAGGAAACTGGAGGTTAACCTCTCTCAGAGTCTGTGTGTGGCCTCTGGGTTTCTCAAATGTACATGTATGCATATGCCAGTGAATCTTAAGCCTTTTAGGGTCTTTGTTTGTGCATGCTGTGTTGTTGCCCAAGGGTGACCAAACATCCCAATACAACCATAGCAGTCCTGATTTCACAAGTCAGAATCACAGTCATGATATGCTTTTTTTGAATTGTTTGATTTGACCTTTATGTGCACAGTTCATCTTATTCTGCGCACACATTTATTGCTGTGGGTGCAAATAACTGAAAGTATATGGATGATGCTTTGCATATGATAGTTGACTAAAGTTAAGGATATTACATAATAGGGCTGCACGATAAATATCGCACGATATTTAATGCGCATCTCGTCAGTAAAGCCGGTTCTGTAATCAGCGGTAAATCTCTACACGTGCGTGTGTGTGTGTGCTTAGAGATTTCGCCTTAAGTTGCACTCTTTGTTCTGCTCCAAATAGCTCAATTCATTTCCACTGAACAAGCTGCAAAGGAATGTCAAGGTGTGCTATTGAGAGGGGCTTGTTGCTCCTTGTAGTGGAGGTTTGCTTAACTTAAAGGAGAGGGGCCTCGATTCACTTACTGTATATGGCTTATGTTTTCACTTCTCACCAGGTGGGTTAAGCATCCTTAAAAGAGGGGGACAAAGGTGGCGGATCTCCCCAGGGACAGGATCAGCCATTTAAAATTGAGAGAGGGGTGTTGGATTATCCTTCTCCCCTTTCTGCATTGCCACCTGCTGTCCGCTTTAATCTGTTAGGTAGTAGTTATAGAATAGAGCAATTTCTTGACACTTAACTTTGCACTAGGGATGCACCGGTATCGGGCACAATACTGAGCTTCTGTACTCGTACTCGTACTCGTTAAAATGCCCCGATACCAAACGCCGATATCACACAGCATGTGATAAGTGCCATATTCAGACAAAGAAACACCGACAACAGAACAACAGACAGCAGAATGGAGTTATAAGAGATTAAGGATGTCTACGAAGTATATGTATGCAATGAATTTAATGTTAAACTTTCAGTATTAACGCCTGTATAGCTGATGTGTGCGAGCTGATAAACAAAGCGCGCTGAGTGGATTGAGCGCGCGGCGGCGCAGATGCACGAGCTTGTCGAGTGAATATACCTTTCTCACAGACATCACTGGAAAGTGTGTAGTTTGGTCGGATACGTCAAAAACAAGTAAGTAAAACAATGCACAAGTTACTTAACAGTAGGGAGAGAGAGAGAGCGAGAGAGAGAAAGAGACAGAGAGAGAGAGAGCGAGAGAGAGAGAGAGAGAGAGAAAGATAGAGAGAGAGAGAGACATCGGGCGAGTACTGGAAAAAGTGGTATCGGTGCATCCCTACTTTGCACCATATGTCCGTGTGCCAGTCAAGACCCATAAGTCTACAGGTCAGCTGCTTTTTTGTCATTTAAAGGGTTAGTTCACTCAAAAATGATGTTCAGGATAAAGCGTGCGCATGCTGAATGTAAACAACGCTGGCGGAAGATGGTAACTCGGGGAGAAGAATTTCATTTTTTTTTGTTTTCTTTGCACACAAAAAGTATTCTCGTAGCTTCGTAAAATTACGGTTGAACCCCTGATGTCACATGGACTATTTTACCGATGTTCCTGCTACGTTTCTGTGTGTTGATCGTGGTAATATCCTTGCTGTCTATGGAGGCAGAGAGAGCTCTCAGACTCCATCAAAAATATCTTAATTTGTGTTCCAAAGATAAACGAAGGTCTTACGGGTTTGGAACAACATGAGAGTAATTAATGACAGAATTTTCATTTTTGGGTGAACTAACCCTTTAACTATCTACCTGACTTTGAGGTTATATTGATACTTCTGCAGTTAGAGAAGAGTTTGTATCGTTTGAGTACCTCTGTGTATTTATGTTGACATTCATTATTTATCATTCTTTTCTGATTCTGATTATTTTATTCAAGAATTCTTTTTTTGCGATGATTGTTACCTTTTACAGCATTGCTAAAGTGTAACTAGAAATGATGCAGAAAGGAAATATCTTAAGTGAAGTAAATAAAAAAATGAAGAATATTAATGTGAAAATAAAAAAAGGTTAAAATTACTACCAAATGTATATTTGAGAGGAGCTTGTTTATCTAATTTATCTCAACCAGTCACATTTCAAGAATATCTTTGCATTTTCTATTATTATTTTTTAATTATTATTAGAAAATGTAAGGAATCACTTTCAGAAAAAAAAATAGAAATGCACAAATAAATATAATAATAGAAAACACATTTTTGGATTTTGGATTTCTGTTTCAGCCTCGTATTCTTACGTTTTGTACATTTTTCACAAAATCTTTCATTCTTTGGTTTCCATGATTGTTTTGTGTATGTGTTTGCCTTTTTCTGCAGTCAGACTAAGGTCAGTATTTGGTCAGGATTTGTCTTGCGTGATATATGATTTTTCCCCCTCTCTCTCAGTCCCTACTTCTATCTGAATCCCTCTCTGCAGATTTTCTGGCCTGTTTCTGTCAGAGCAATTAGTGGTAAACAGGAGATCAGTAGAAGAGAGGTGAGGCCTGTCCAGGGCAATCCTGGCTTTCTAACCTACTTTTTACTGGTTTCCTCTCATGTACCCCATTTTTTTTATCTGCACTCATTCTCTTACTCCTGCTTTCACTCTTTTTATATCCCTCCATTATTTGCCTGAGCCAAAACCTCACAGAAAAAATGTGGTCACAAGTTGGAAAAGTCGCAGGCTTTGTGGAGTCATGTGACGTTCTGAGTGGAGACAGGTTTCACAGGGGGCCTTACATCACCTACACACACACACACACACACATACACACACACACACAGACACACAGACGCTGTACACACATGCCCTCTGTGATTAGTAAATAAGATCTTGGTTATCAGTTTAAGACCTTTGAGGTTTTTTTCTAGATGGCTGTCCAAACACCCCTGACCCTTTGGGCAAGTACCCACTGTCCAAGACCTCATGGGGAACTCATCCCCGCTTGTCTGCACCTTTTCATCCTTTAATCAAAGTGAAATGCTATCCAGTGACCTCTGAACTCCAGCAGGGGATGACCACTTAAAAGACCCTTATATGTGCAGCTTTCATTGATCACATTATTCACAGGTCTGCTGAATGAAGGGGATTGGATTTCACAGAGCTTGTCCTACAGGTTAAGAAAGGACATGTTGTTGCATAGAATCTGAATTTGTTTATGTGCATATAATGTTTCTTGTGCTAAATGAAGAATGAACAAAAAAATCACATTACAACCCCATGCCATATCTACAGACCAGCAGCCAGTACACTTAATAGTAATATTAATAACACTATGTATAAATGTTTTGTGTGTTATGGTATCTGGTTAGCTAATGACCCAACAAATGTATAGGTATTTTAAAATGAAATGAATACTTTTATTCATTTAGAGCATTAAGCTGATTAAACGAGATTAAAGGCAATTACTTTATATTAAAGATTTTTTTCTAAATAAAACGGAGTAATGGCTGCTGAAAATTCAGCATTACCATCACAAGGATAAATGTGACCCTGGACCACAAAACCAGTCTCAAGTCGCTGGGGTATATTTGTAGTAATAGCCAAAACATTGTATGGGTCAAAATTATGGATTTATCTTTTATGCCAAAAATCATTAGGATATTAAGTAAAGATCATGTTCCATGAAGATATTGTGTAAATGTCCTACTGTAAATATATCAAAACGTAATTTTTGATTAGTAATATGCATTGCTAAGAACTTCATTTGGACAACTTTAAAGGCGATTTTCTCAATATTTAGATTTTTTTTGCACCCTCAGATTCCAGATTTTCAAATAGTTGTATCTCGACCAAATATTGTCCTATCCTAACAAACCATACATCAATGGAAAGCTTATTTATTCAGCTTTCTGATGATGTATAAATCTCAATTTCGAAAAAATTGACACTTATGACTGGTTTTGTGGTCCAGGGTCACAAATGACATTTTAAAATATATTCAAATAGAACAGTTATTTAAAATTGTATTAAATTATAGTTTTACTGTATTTTTAATCAAATAAATGCAACACTTAACAAAAAAAACTTACCAACCCCAAACTTTTGAACAGTATACATTTGCATTTGGCAATGAAATATTAGAGTCTGTTCAAATACTGTATAAATATAGTAGGTTGGGGGCTTTCAGAGAAAAAAACAGCATTTAAAAGAGATAGATGATTGGGAAGGGTGAAACAAGCATGCTTTGGAATGTGATCTCAGCATGGGGCGAGGGGACAATAGAGCTCATATGTATCTTTGTGTTTGTGTGTGTGTGAGCGCTCTATAGTAAAAAGGTTGAGGTTTATCATTTGGGATGTATAGGGTAACTAATCGTCTTTGCCAGTACTATGAACAGAATGACCTCTAGTCCCTGTCTTCCTTTTTTTATTTTTTGTGAAGTAGATCTTTTGGTATGCTGTACCAGAGGCTAAAATCCAGAGCAGGGTTTTGTCTTTTGTTCCTCTGTGAGATCACATACCACTTACTGCTGTTCAGGTGATCTTCTCTAGCCTGCGGGGAGACAAACAGATCAATCCTACACTGACAGTCACTTTCACAAACGACGCTACAACTTCTTGCTGTTACACACGTCCACAAATACTGAGAATTAGTAGATGCTGATATCATTTCATTGCAGTTTTGAAAAGAGAATGTACATTGATCAATGATGTAATCTCTGTATAACTTACCAGTCTTTTCCGAGTACAGTTTTCTTTGTACTGTATTGACATATGACTTTGACAGTAGTACAGGATGTAATCTTGTCTCTTTATGTGCTTTTGTGTGTACAGGGATCAAAGCTGCAGGAGCCATGTGCAGGCCGGGACTGCAGTGGACCGTGCCCGTGTTTGCCCTTAAAGGGTAGCAGGGTGAGTGATGAGGAACTCTGTTTGCCAATGTTGAGACTGTTCATACCACTCTCTTGACCTCATCCAGTATATCATACATCACTGTTAACTGCAAATTTACCTTCAGAGCTGCACGTGCCTTCTGACTCACACACACAAACACATCTCTCATGTGCCAGGTAGACGCATGAATGAAAATCAACCAAAGAACGTATATCTAGACATTCATATCTTTCTTTTTATTTTTGAATCACGAATTTCAAACATTTTATTCTCACTGCAATCTCATTGACACACTAGATATAGAAACAGAGCTCAAGAACAAACATAGAGCAGGTCACACAGTCAAGAGTTCATTGTTCAAACCAAACTGATACGAGACTGTCTCAAATGCCCTGTTCACACATACCGCTGGAGGTCACAAGGTCACTGTACTGTTAGTTGGTCGTTACCTGGTCATAGCTTGTCATCAGTCTGATCATATATGAGATGTATTACAATTTGAAATAGGATGCCTTTGTATTTTGACAAGATTTCAGATTAACTTTGACAAGAAATACGTTTTGTTGGGCACACCCACATCACATTACTCATGTGATTGCTATTTTAATCACAAAACATAGACTTTGTTCACTGATAGCTGAAATCAGATTTTTAGGCACAATTAAGTCTGTTTAATTTATTGAGCCGGAACACCACAAAAAACACATGACGTTTTAAATGTTTACAAAGCTATTCCAGATCATCACGAGGCACGTTTTCCCATGCGCCTCATGAGGAACTGATGAGGCAAAATTTCCATTTCCCTGCTCTTTTCATACTCGCAGCTTGACACTCTCAGTTGTTTTAGAAGAAAGTCACTTGGCACTGCGTTAACGCCTACATCATTGCTATAGAAACAAATGCATAAACCAGATATTACCCTGACTGAACAAACACATCTGATTTGAGTGCTTGCAAAATAAGAGTAGACAGTAGGGTCTTAAGATTAGACTTGAAAAACAAATCAGAATTAAATGCATTGTCATGTTCACATTTCATTCTAAAAACTATTAAGGAAAATACTTTATTTACACACTTCGAATCTAAGCTATTTTTTTTCTGCCTGAGAGACTTGTTGGCAAAAGTTACTCCTGCACAATGCCTCACATCTCTGTGATTGGCAACCTTAAGTGATCTGAAACTCTGTATCTATGAGGTATGACTATTTCTATTCCTGCTCTTGATTAAAGCATTGTAAAGACTTGTTCTTTCTAATCATCACAGAAAAAAATATCAGTGTCCTCAAAAATATTAAGCAGCACAGCTGTTTTCACCATTGAAAATAATAAGAAATGTTTCTTGAGCCCTAATTAATCATATTAAATGATTTCTGAAGGATCATGTGACACTGAAGAATGGAGTAATAGCTGAAGAAAACTCAGCTTTGCCATCACAGGAATAAATTACATTTTAAATATATTAAAATACAGTTATTTAAAGTTAATGTTAAAATATACTGTTATTTAATGTTAATGTTATTTATTTTAAAAAAAACGTTTTTTTTAAAAATGCGATATTTCACTATATTAACATTTTTACTGTACTTTTGATACATAAGAGACTTCTTTCAAAATTTTACTGACCCCAAACTTTTGAAAAATTAATTAAAGGGTTAGTTCACCCAAAAATGAAAATTCTGTCATTAATTCCTCACCCTCATGTTGTTACAAACCCCTAAGACCTTTGTTCATCTTTGGAAAACAAATTAAAATATTTTTGATAAAATCTGAGAGCTCTCTGTCCCTACATAGACAGCAAAGAAAACAATAATTGGCTGTCTATGGAGGGTCAGAGAGCTCTCAGATTTAATCAAAAATACCTTAATTTGTGTTCCGAAGATGAACAAAGGTCTTAGGGGTTTGGAACGACATGAGGGTGAGGAATTAATGACAGAATTTTCATTTTGGGGTGAACTAACCCTTTAAACTATTATTACCATGATACCATTACCAAGGTCTGAAATAAGCATCATCACTTTAACACATACGCACACAACATAATCTTATTTTAATGACTTTCTCAAATACCGATCAATGATTCATAAGGCACATGTGATGCTGGTCAAACCACAGCACACCAACGCCCACAAACCATAAATACACAGACAAACTGTGGTTAATGATGTACTTTTATATGGCGCAGATTAAAACCACAGTATGAGATGACTGATAAAAAATAAACAAGTTCTTGTGTGTGTTTTTACATAAAGAAATTAATACATTCACATGAGATGAAGCTCTTGTTTTTCTGAATACAAAAGCATGGTGCCCCTGATCGTGGCCAACATGTTTGGGTCATCTGACCTCATGACAATAATGTAGTAACTATTTTTTTGGCATGTCAATTTGCCTTTTTCCTTCTTTCTGCATTTTTTCCCTGTTTTTTCCTGTTGAGAGTTCAGAGTAAACACTTGCTTCACAAGCACACAAAGACATGCACACACATAGTCAGATTGCAAGCGCATCATATCACATCCATTCCATCATCCCTGGAGCATGCCAAGATGTTGGCACACAAGACAGAACTGCTCTCAAGGTCAGATTTATGGTTACTTGTGTTCCATTCACACCTCCAAGATGAGAGTTGTATTTTATGAGCATGAGCGCACACATGCCAATCATAGCCACCTACATGATTTCCATGTGCAACTACATGACAGTGATAAAATATAATCTTGAGAAATCAGCAGTTGTTTTGCTGTTTGGAACCACAAACTCTAATTAAACAAGCAGGAGGACAAACAAAGGGAAAAGTTGCCACATCCTTTTCTGATATAAACATTGACACATGCTTACAACATGATTTATTTTAAGTAATGCAGGGTTTTCCACAGGCAGGGGCGACGATAAATAACCATAAAAGAAAGAACAGGATGTTTCCACTCGCTTTAGTCTGCTAGTATAATTTCAGTATCAAGTGTGGAGGAAGATACTGTAGTAGTGTTTATTTTCATAGTTATTGAAAGAACAGAACTCAAAGCTTTCTTTCTTTTGGCCTTGAGTCGCTCAGGGTTTGACATGCATGTTTGGTGCTGCAGTCAAGCATGGTTACTATACAACATAAACCCATTGCATTAGTGCAAACGCATACCACAAGTAGTTTAACATGTACCCATGACAGAGATCTCGTGACCCAGTAGGCCTTGCTCTGTCAGTGTCTGAGCCCTTGCAACTCAATGCACCCAGCCCTGACTCAAAGTGGGCACAGTGTCAAGTCTGAATTGAGCTGCAGTCAGTGTCAGAAAAAATCGGTGTGGTTGTTTAGCTACCTATGTGCCCATTGCCATTACCTTTGATTCCAATAATCCATCGACACAAAAGACACGGCCAGAGTGGGTAAACCATCTTTGAGCCTGACTTCACCACCACCAATAGAGCTGCGCCCCCCAAAAACAACAGGAGCCAATGTGATGCAATGCAAAGTGAGTGAGCTCTGAAAAGTGCAGTCAGCTGTACTGGGAATGTCTGCTTCAGAGGAGTGCAAAAACAGACAGAGAGAGAACGGGAGAGTTTATCAGTTAATCATACATTTATTTGCACCACCAGTTAGAGGCAAAATATGCAGAATAATGCTGAATTTAAGTTTAAATCATTGTTAATAACAAAAAAAACAGAGACAGTTGGAGGGATAAGGAGAGAGCACAGCCTTTATTTGACTACTTAACAACATATACATTAGGGCTGTACATTTTTTCCCTTTATTACAAACCACCACAAAGAATTAGAAATTTAATACATAGAGACTCCCATACCTTCTAGGTGAAACCCTATGCAAACCTAGCTGCAAGGTATGTGAAAGTACAAAAAGCTAACCAGCGGGGCACATTGCTTCATGTGAACATATATTGTATGTCACATGCATGAAATGTTTTGTTTTTGTAAGCTACTGCTAATAGTTTCATATATACACTATGTTCAAAAGTTTAGGGTCGATAAGATTGTTAAAGGGGTCATATGATGTTGCTAAAAAGAACATTATTTTGTGTATTTGATGTAATGAAATGTGTTTATGCGGTTTAAGGTTCAAAAAACATTATTTTCCACATACTGTACATTATTGTTTCTCCTCTATGCCCCGCCTTTCTGAAACGCGTCGATTTTTACAAAGCCCATCGGTCTGAAAAGCGAGGTGTGCTCTGATTGGCCAGCTATCCAGTGCGTTGTGATTGGCCGAATACCTCAAGCGTGTGACTTACCATACTGTGATGCCCTGTCCGGCTGGAGCGACAAGTCAAAACCAATAAAACCCATTATAAACGAGGCATTTGATGCATCCAGTCATCCAGGACATAAATATGGATTATAATGACTTATACTGTCTTTTTACATGTTGCTGTTATCTTAATCTACTATCTCTGACAATAAAAAGTAATAAAAGCCTGTTCAACAGGTTTAGAATCAGTAGTTAGGGTATTTCAAGTCACATGCTTGTGTTTACTTGTGTCAGCTGTTTATCCACTCAAGAGGTGCTTCTCAAAGCAAACAGCTCATGCTAACTAAGTAAACAAATATTTGTAGGTAACTGACTAGTGTCTGTGGTAGGACGTCATCCGGATTAACTGGATTTAAAGGGACAAACTGGTTGCGTCGGACACTATTGGCGCTTTTCCACTGCATGGTACGGCACGGTACGGCTCGGTACGGTTCACTTTTGGGGTTTTTTCCACTGGGTACAGTACCTGGTACCTGGTACTTTTTTTAGTACCACTTCGGTTGGGGTTCCAAGTGAACCGTACCATTACCAAAACTTGACGTGTAAACTCTGCTGATCAAGGATTGGCCGGAGAGAATCGTCACTACCTGCGTCACTGAACTTGCGGCACAAACACAAAAGAACCGCTAGATTTAAATCAGCACAGCCAGCGAAGGATCGAACGCAACTGTTTTGAACGAGCGCACCTTTTTTTAACAACCAAAAAGTTTTGTTGTCTGTCGTGGAAGAACAGACGTTCCTCTGTTGATAGCAGAGGAGCGGATCCAGCGAGAGCTTGATAGGGCACGCGGAATGAAAAAGTTTTTTTTTGGAGTCATGGTAGTAGAGGCGGCGCAACTATAACGACATGTGAATAATCCTGCCCACTCTAAAGCAGTACTGAACTGCAGTGGAAACGCAAACCGTGCCGTGCCGTACTGAGCCGTGCCGAGACGAGTCGAACCATACAGTGGAAGAACGCCATTATGCTCACCAAGACTGCATTTATTTGATCAAAATACAGTAAAAACAGCAATTTTGTGAAAAATGATTACAATTTTAAAGGACTTTTCTTTTTTGAATACATTTTAAAATATGATTTATCTCTGTGATGGCAAAGCTGAATTTTTAGCAGCCAATATTCCAGTCTTCTGTGTCACATGATCCTTCAGAAATCACTCTAATATGATGATTTGCACCTCAAGAAACATTTCTTATTTTTAGCAGTGTTGAACAGTTGTGCTGCTTAATATTTTTGTGGAACACTTGCGGAATAATTTTTGTGATACATTTCTTTTTTTCAGGATTCCCTGATGAATAGAAAGTTCAGAAGAACAGCATTTATTTGAAATAGAATTTTTTTCATAATGTAAAAGTCTTTGCTGTCACCTTTGAACAATTTAATGCATCCTTGCTGAATAAAAGTATGAAATTATTTTAAAAAATCTTACAGACCCCAGACTTTTGAACAGTAGTGTATATTAATCTGCATGAAGTATTGAGTTGTGCTTTCTCTGTTGGCACATAGAAGTAAGTGATAATGTAATGTCATAATTTTGATATAAATAAATAGAAAATCAAATGAAATTGCACATTGGTGTTAAGAATATTCTAGCAATCATCTTTGATTAATTTCGAAGTAGAGATGTTGCTGTTTTAAAAACTAACTTGTAATTTATTTAAGGCATGTTTTGTCTGACGTCAAGAATAAGTGGAGCTTCATAGAAAGTGTTACCGCTGTAGTTCTCGGACAAATACAAATACACCTGCATGAGGCCATTCCTGAAGCATCTGTTTCCAGCTGTCTCAGAGTCCTCCTTAAAGACAAACATCAGCCATGATGAGCGTTCTTCTTTGGTCAGCCACCCAACAAAAACAGGCGCCCATTCTGGTCTCGTTTGGACCAATAACATCCGCTTCCAGACAGGTCAAAGGTTGCAGGATGCTGACATAATGGTTGGGTTAAGGGCAGCCAAAGAAAAGCAACACTGGCTTTCATGTGTGCAAAGCATGTGTGACCACTTTAGCTACCCTGACTCAATCTGTCCCCTCTTGGAGCAACTCCAACCTTGCCTTTTTTGTCTTGATATTGTCTCGATTAGGATTATTAAAAGACACTTTGTCTGAAAGCAGGGATTTACATAGTGTGTAATATAATGTACAATATATTTTTTTTCTGGCATTACTACATTAGTCTTATCACAAGTAACTTATCCAAGATTTCACAGTAAACAATAAATATTTAACAAGTAAATACTCACAGTGAATCAGATAAATGTGTGGAAGTATTATGTGTCTGTTTATGCTGATGTTTCCTTCCTTTTCTCTTTCTTTGATTTCATGAGATGACCAGAACTGATTACAGTTTGATTAATAGTTTTTAAGGGAAGGGTTTCAATGTTAATTGTCTTGATTATGAAGTATTTCATACGTGTTTTGTCATTTAACATTGCACCAGTACAGTATCTGAGAAGATAAATATTATTCTAAACAAGTCCTTTTTGAAGTACACTGTAAAATGTTTGTCACATAAAAACGCGTTTCATGTGGTTTCATTGAAGTCAAATTATTTGTAAAATTATTATTATACATATTATTTAATATGACTGAGCTTGATTTCATTAGGATACCTAAAAGTCATTTGTGAGGGTCAGATCATGTTACTTGAAGGGGTAGTTCACACAAAATTCTGTCTTCATTTACTTACTCTCATGTTGTTTCAATCCCATAAGACTTTCATTTTCTGAAACAGAAAATAAGACATTTTTAATTAAACCTAAGAGATTCTGTCCCTCCATTGAAAAATCATTCACTAAAACTCCACCAAAAGTGACTCTTGTCTCTTTAGAAGACTTGGATTAAACCACTTGATTCATATGGATTATTTTACAACCTCTTTATGAACTTTTTGAAGCATCAAAGTTTTAATGGAATGGACTTTCAATGGAGGGACATAAAGGTTTCATAAAATATATCTTCATTTGTGTTTCGAAGATAAATGAAAGTCTTATGGGTTTGGAATGACATGAGTATAAATCATTTATGACAGAGTTTTCATTTATGGGACAAATATCCCTTTAAGGTAACAGCTGTACTTTCAGCTTTTACAGCATAGAGGAGAAAAAAATCACATAAAAACACACAGATGTGCCGTTTTATCCCCTTTTTTGTTATCTGTTTCATCCCCATACCTTGCTCTTCTTTTAGAGGGGGCTGCCTCAAATACAACCACAATCCAAACAAATGTGAGTCATGTGTTCAGGCTACAGATGATTTAACCAAACAGCTTGACTAGACAGAGACATGCATGAGGGACACAATCCATAGCTGTTTCATGCATCAGTAAGCGTGTTTACATGCACAGTTATAATCATACTATAATCATACTGTCTTTCAATGCACGCACACAATTGAGGCCAATTGTAGTCCAATGAACATGCAAAACTAGAGCTACAATCTATTATCTCTGTCTAGTGCTATTATTTGTAAGATTGGCATGAGTGCAGTCTAAAGGAATAAAGCATTTATAATGAATTAATGTCTTAGTCTGACTGAAATTTAACATTTAAAATGCATGTAAACCAATTAACTGTAAACAGCTGGGTGTCATGTGTTGATCCAGATCAAGAGGAATTAACCAGCAGAGTGTAAACAATCCTTACTTGTTAAGACTGACCCAGTGTATTTGAGTGTTAACTCTTACAGATTAGGTTAATCAAGACTCATAAAGTTCCATCCAGATGTAAATTATTTACACTTCCTGTTTGTTTGTTTTGTATCCTTGTCTTTGGTGTTGTTCTAAAGCATAATCATTTATAATAAGATGAAAGGAGGTGAGAGGTCATTTTCACAAAGACCCCAACATGACCTTTGACCCCTGGGGTGATGTCTTGATCTACCAGGGTGAATTTGTTAGAAAGTGTCTTAGTTAAAAACCACACTTTCTTCGCATGAAAGTCAGTTGTATCTATGGAAATAAGACTGTCCCCTACTGGAAATCATATGTAAGTACGAGGGCAATTTTGATAGAAGTTGTAACACTTACATAGTAAAATGGATGTGGGTTTAAAGCATCATATTCATGCCAGCATATATGCAATAGGACTGTACATATAACAAGATAAGAAAATATTGTTGGTACTTAATTTCAGATGTATAATCTGATATGAGGTTACAGCAATGAAATCTGATTACCTATATGCTGGTAGACTGCAAAACACTGTGTAATGCATACATTGCTCTCTCTCCATCTCTCTTCCTAATCCTTTTCATTATTTGCCTCTGGCATTGTTATTACATACACATAGTTTATGGAGTCTTTATGTCTAAATGTCTTATTCATGGAAAACAGACACATACAGTATTTTGCTTGGAAAATATAAATATATAGCCAGTGTTGTTTGATGTCTGAAACTTGTGAAAGCTTTTTCTGGCAGCCTTTTATCCTATTTGTTGTGTGTGTGTGTGTGTGTGTGTGTGTGTGTGTGTGTACAACTTTATTCAGTAATTCCAGATTCTAATAACATTTTATTAGACAAAATTTTTATTGGAAAAGTGTGACCCCTAATTACAAGTAGCCATTGTCACATCTGTTATTATTATTATTAGTGCTGTCAAACGATTAATGTTATTAATTAATAATTAATTATTAATCGCATCAAAAATAAAGGTTTTTGTTTACATAATATATGTGTGTGTACTGTGTATATGTATATATAAATGCAAACACATACATGTACATGTTAAAGAAAATATGTTATGTTTATATATTAGATATATTTATGTATAATATAAAATATAAGAATATAAATATATAAATGTATATACATGTAAATATTTAAAAATATATATGCTCTATGTGTGTGTATTTATATATACATAATAAATATACACAGTACACATACATATATTATGTATATAAAAACTTTTATTTTCGATGCGATTAATCGCGAATAATCGTTTGACAGCACTAATTATTATTATTATTATTATTAATAAAAGTGCTTTCCTCTTTTTTGAATATGATTTTAAATATTTGTATTTACAGTCTAAAATATGGGGACATTTTAAATTTTATTGGTATAGCCTTTTGGCTGTATACTCTCTTTTCTATGGTTATACATATATGTTTAAACACACATATAATGCTGAGCCAAAAAAAAAAAACTCATCCAAGCATGCACAGAAACACACATTTATATACTGTATATTATGCTGCTAAAAAGACCTGAAGAAAATAAACAAACCAGGTAAATGTTTCCAGAAAGCTTTAAAGTAGATATTTTCAAATGAAGGTCTCACATAAAACCATTAGCATTAAATGGCCAGCTGTTTATAAAGGTTGCACCGCACGCACACTTGAACACAACGTGACTCATTTGACTCATTCATATGTTACATTTGCATGCCTTTGGGGTTAAGTTTTGAACAAGAGATATACTGCTGAGTCAGAGCATGTGTGTTTTCACTGCTGTCTGCCTGGCACTGCTGCTTCTTTCGCTTCTGCAGGCGAGGTGGTGCACTCAGAGAAATTTGGTTATCATGGCTGAATCACTCAGTCCGCACCCTGCCCCTTTTTGATGTGTTTCCTAATGCTGCTTCCATCACCGCTCCCGATGAACACACGGCGCGACAGGTAAAATCACGCCTCGCTGCCCACGAACAATGGTTCCTACCAAATCCTCAGAGCCAACAGGACTGAGCCGGGGGAATCTGTTGGCTCATGGATTCTGTTGGCCGTTCCGACAGGAAGTGAGGTGCATGCTTGCTAGCCAGGCGAGTAAGACTGGGCGGCTTAGAAAGGCAGAATGAGTTCTATTGTGTCCATTGTGAGGGGCCAGATTTGTGCCACAAACGAAGCAGTCTAGTGCGTGTTAATTTGGCTATAAGTCATTTTTCCCATCTTCGTGTTGTTAATATTGGTGTATACAAGCTGAAACCCTATTAAGAGGTTTGTGAAGGAGACAGATGAGAGCCGATCACAGTCTTGAAATGCCTCATGGTGATAGAAAAGAGCGCTGTAGTGGTTTTTAAAGCTTTCTGCTTGTTTGTGGGGCATTTGCTTGGTGGTGGAATGCAATTCAAATCATTATCAGAATAGTCTTCTCACCGGTCACACCACTTAGCCTAAATCAAACAACCAGATTTCTCTGTTTTCTAGGAAAATGGATGTTGCACATGCTAAAGTCACCAATCCATGTCAATTTTTGTTCCTAGAGGGCCGCTTCCCCTGTTAAAAAACAGCATATGCGGGTTAGGTATGTTTTGAAGCATGTCAGCTGGTTTCAGCTGGTCCTTAGTTGGTCATGAGCTGGTTTAAGCTGGTCCTGAGCTGGTTATAAGCTGGTTATGAGCTGGTCCTGTTTCAAGTTTCAAGAACTTTGTTTTTCAGCAAAAACAGTAGTTGTTGAGGGTGGAAAAGAGAAATATGACTTGATTACATCTTAACTTGAGGTTCGTCATGGTACTGTTGTGAATGGCGGCGGAGACTGACCCGAAAGAGAAGAAATTGTTAAATAAATTAATTATTTTTGTTTTCTTTGCACACAAAAAGTATTCTCGTAGCTTCATAACATTACGGTTGAACCACTGATGTCACATGGACTATTTTAACAATATCCTTACTACCTTTCTGGGCCTTGAATGTGGTAGTTGTGTTGCTGTCTATGCAGGGTCAGAAAGCTTTCATATTTCATCAAAAATATCTTAATGTTTGTTCTGAAGATGAACGAAGGTCTTACGGGTTTGGAACAACATGAAAGTGAGTAATTAATGACAGAATTTTTATTTTTGAGTAAACTATCGCTTTAATGTTCATTTCAACTTTACTACATTATTAAACTCAAAAGCTGTCTGTTAATATTTAATGGACCTGAGCTACAGTAACATGAACTAACAATGAACATGTATTTTTAATGTTAACAAAGATTAATAAAAACTGTAAAAAATGTATTACTCATTTTAGTTGATATTAGTTAATGAATCAACTAACACTGACTAATGGGCCTGTATTGTAAAGGGTTAATGATTATTTTAATACGTTAATAACAATTTATTCATTTAAATAAAGTCATCCTGTGGTCCACTTGAAACTTTACTGAGGCCCCCTTGTGGCCCCCGGCATCATGGTTGAGAACCATTGCTATATATTACCCAGAATAAGTTTATGTGATTGTTTTGCTCATTTGCTTGTCTGTTCATTTGTCTGTTCTCCACTGAACATATGTAGGAAATCTTCACCAGACTGATAGCATTCAATAACTGGTGAGAGTCTTTTGATAATTATACTGTAGATGACTCAACTGCACACAGATCTTGTCTAATACTTGGTGGTTTCCCAATACCAACCACTGTTAGACCTCAAACCAAGACGGCAAGTCTGGTTTAGCCTCAGATTGAATGTTCAGCTGCAGACTGCTGATGTGGGCAAGAAGTGACACATTCCTCCCCGCTTCATCACTGTCAGAGGAACAGCTTGAAGGATAAAATGAAACCTTTCCTACACAAGCAGATTGATTTTATTTAGACACTGTGTTTTGAACGTAAGGTTTATTCAGAGTGCTTTTTGCTTTCAAGAAATGCAGTTTTCCTCATCGGTGTGCCCATCAGTGGCCAACTGACAACACACTTCACTTTTTTATTGTTATAATGTATTTTATTTGTATTTTCTGGCAGACATATAGAAATATTGACTTGAACATTGCACTAGATAATTTAGAAGTTTGAGACACGCAGTAAGTGATCTCACCTCTCACATAAAAAAAAAAGGCTTGTGTTCAGCTGTCCAGTTCATATTATGTTGACTAACCACCATGCCACAGCTCTAACAATATTTTTTAATGCTGCTAATAATTATTTCTTAGTAATAGCAGCTTTAACTTGCCTCGGAGTAAGTGTGGTCATGCATATGCTCATCTTCAGTCTTGTTTTATATGGGAATACTTCATAATGGGGGTCTGACTGAGTGGTCACTCTTGAAATGCAGTCACAGCCAGGCTCTTCCCTGGTAAGAAAAAGACCTTAAATTGAAGATTAAGTTTTTCTGGTCTGTTGAGTCAAAGAGGAGTATGTTGCCAAATGACACTTCCTGCTGTCAATACTCATTTTTTACCTGCCCTTTTATAACCAATGCCCTGAATAATCCAATCAATCGTTCTGTACTCTATGTACAGAGACCAGCTGCATTGAGTTTAAATGCTGGATTGTGTCGCCCCATTTGGTTAGCAGTGAGTATTACTGGTGATTATGACAGTGAGGTCAATTAATGTTGCTATCTATACTATGCAGATTATATATTCTTTTATTATATTTTTGTATACATTTTCTCTTTTTTCTAATTACACTTAAATGGAATAATTGAAATTTTTTGCAATGCATATTACTAGGCCAATCAAAAATTAAGTTTTGATATATTTACGGTAGGAAATTTACAAAATATGTTCATGGAACATGATTTTTACTTAATATCCTAATGATTTTTGGCATAAAAGAAAAATCGATAATTTTGACCCATACAATGTTTTTTTGGCTATTGCTACAAATATACCCCAGCGACTTAAGACTGGTTTTGTGGTCCAGGGTCACATATAAACATAACATATTTTTCTTAAATGTATACAATACATGCATGTGTGTGTTTTTATATATACATAAGAAATATACACAGTACACACATTATGTCAACAAAAACGTTTATTTTGGATTAGATTAATTGCGATTAATCGTTTGAGCACTAATATACTGTATGTATGTATGTATGTATGTATATATATATATATATATATATATATATATATCTCAAATTTTGACAGCAAACTTTGATTTAGTATATATATGTGTGTGTGTGTGTGTGTGTGTATATACATTTATATTTATTCATCTAGCAGATGCTTTTATCCTAAGTGATTTTACAAATGAGAAATGCAACAAACCAATTTATTTATGAAGGCTCTGTGCTTCTATATCCTATACACTCATTTTTGTCTCCTTCTAGGGGCAACCAGGGGAACTTGGACAGGCAGGCAGCAGTGGTCCTGAGGGTTTCATTGGGGCTCCGGGGCCAGTTGGACCCAAAGGAGAAAAGGGCCATGTAGGACGCAATGGGCCCTCTGGACCAAATGGAGATAAGGTCAGATTTCATGGAGGGCAATTATTATACATACAGATATATGCGTTTCTATTTACCAGTATTTTGAAATACTTTGTGAATGTAATGAACTGTTTACAAATGTATATGTGCCTTTATATTAGATCTAAATACAGGAATCAATGTATAGTGTACATGGTGGTACAAAATGCCTTTTTGTGTGTTTTATTTAATTTTTGACAGGGCCCAATGGGTGTTCCTGGGTTTTCTGGTAATGATGGTGTTCCAGTGAGTTCACAGTTCTTGTCTATTACCATAGTTTCACCCTTCTCTGAAAACAGTTAACTAAGCTGATTTTACTGCCCTGTTCAGGGACACCCTGGTCAGGAGGGGCCCAGGGGACCTCCAGGCTTGGACGGCTGTAATGGCACACGAGGTGACCCAGGCAACAGAGCCCGTGATGGATTTCCTGGTCATCCTGGTGCTCCTGTAAGTTTGAGGGCTTTTTCTGCATTTCAAGAAGATTGTATCATATAATATTTACCAAATTGAATAATAGTAGACATTTCACTTACTAATGGAACAAATCATCTTATCAAAAGCCAATTTAATTATTTTTGAGGATCACATATGTTTCTTTATTTAAAATATATTTAAATAATGTCATGCAAATATGTTCATTATAACGCAATATCAATAACCTATTATAAAAAAAGCTCTATACACCAGACACTAAGATATAAACTCAATTTTTATTTCTATGTTGCATGCTCAGTTGCTTATTAGTGCAATACTATTTGCTCTACAATTTTGTCCATGAGCATAGCTGTGAAAATGTAGTGATGTCTTTTATATAAAAAAATATAGATCAGTTTTCAATATACAAACTTTTTTTCACTTGATTTTAGGGAGTCCCTGGTCCAAAAGGTCTAAAAGGAGAACCATTTTATATAGATCGTTCTGGACAAGTAAGTTGCTGCCATTCTTTATGAAACCCAAGCAAATCACACATGTGAACATTTTATATGTATACACTCATACACACATCCACATTCAGCATGTGTTAATACTGCAGCTCGTGTGGCATTTACTGCCAGCCCTGTTAATAATATGTGTTGTGAGGTAGTTGTAAATCTGGGTGTGGAGTGCAGACCTGTCTGGGAAAATCCTTCGGTCATTTTCAACACCTCATGCATCTTTTATATTATCTTTTATATCTTATACTATCTTTTATAATTATCTTTTTATATTACTAAAGCATCTGGACTTCAAAATAACAAAGAATGAATGAATGAACAAATAAATAAATAAAACACCATAAAATATGATAAATAAGTGACCATGTTTTTGATGTCTCCTGAATTGAGCTGGGAAAAAAATGCTCTGCTTTACATGGCTTCAGAGTTTGAATACAGCTGTACTGAGTGCTTATTGTGTTCTTTTTTTATCTTTAAACATTCAGTTCCCTTTCACTGTAATTATATGAAAATGACAAGTACATTATTCAAAGCTTCTCCTTTTGTGTTCCACAAGAGAAAGTCAAACAAACAATGTTTCCAACCAAAAAAGGGATGACAGAATATTCTTTTTTGGTAAACTATTATTTTAAATGGAATTCCAAAAAGTTTAAACATTATTTTAAAAGCTTTGGAAAAAATCTACCTTGGTCTCACTTCACTTATTTCCTATTTGGGATTTTGACTTTTTTTGTGCAACCAAATGTTGTCTTTCTGTAACTAACACTTCTTTGTAAAATCCTTAGAATTTTTTCGTCGTAGGCCCTCCAGGTCAAGTGGGATCTTCAGGTCCAATGGGGCCTAGAGGTCCAGATGGATTTACTGTATGTATTATATCTGTACAGTCTATAAAAACCGTCTGTCTACAGTATAAAGACTGTAATTTCACTGTTCTCTCCCTCCACAGGGTCTGCCGGGTCCACCTGGTCCTTCTGGACCTCCAGTAAGTTTAGCTGTCTAAGGAACAGTTTTGAAATAGCATAGTTTGTTAAATAATCCTGTCATGTTTAACACTTCATCCTCCTGTCAGACAGGGGGCAGTGTGCAAACATATATGTACATCTGAGCACTTGTTTTGGAATGAAAGTAAAGAGTGCAATCATTACGGGTACAAGAAGTCTTATAATTGTCTGCTTTAAACTGTAGCTCCTGAAGTGTCAATTATTAAGTATAAATTTCCTTTCGTAAAAGTGATCTCTTACTCCAGAATGGCTGAAATAACCATGCATAAAGGTTTGCTGAATGTCTCTGCTTATTCTACAGGGAAGTCCAGGTCAGGGATACAAAGGAGAGCCAGGAGAAAAGGTATGGGTTTCATCAGCTTACAAACAACTAAGCAAGGCCTCCACACACAACTGCTTTTAGTTTTCACCATTAGTGTCATTAGGTTCAGATAATTACCTAATTTCATCCAATACTGTCCGCATATTTGTTCCAGAAACACTTAAAGGGATAGTTCACCCAAAAATGAAAATTCTGTCATTAATTACTCACCCTCATGTCGTTCCAAACCCGTAAGACTGAAATTAAGATATTTTTGATGTATTTCGAGAGCTCTCTGACCCTCCCATAGACAGCAATGGAATTACCACGATCAAGGACCAGAAATGTAGCAAGGAGATCGTTAAAATAATCCATGTGACATCAGTGTTTCAACCGTAATTTTACGAAGCTACGAGAATACTTTTTGTTCGTAAAGAAAACAAAAATAATGACTTTATTCAACAATTCGTCTCCTCCGCGTCACCCTATATAGTGCCATTTTGGAGAGTATCACATACGTAAACAACGTATGTTGTTCTGTGTCAGCAGCACCGTACGCGGATACACTATTTACGTTGTTTACGCTTTGATCTGAACGTTAACAACGTATCCGCATACATACGCTGCACACGTTGTTTACGTATGTGATACTCTCCAACGAATTGTTGTATAAAGTTGTTATTTTTGTTTTGTTTTTTGTGCACAAAAAGTATTCTCGTAGCTTCGTAAAATTACAGTTGAACCACTAATGTCATGTGGATTATTTTAACAATCTCTTTGCTTCGTTTCTGAGCCTTGATCGTGGTAGGATCCTTGCTGTCTATGGGAGGGTCAGAGAGCTCTCGGAATGCATCAAAAATAGCTTAATTTGTGTTCCGAAGATAAACAAATGTCTTACAGATTTGAAACGACATGAGAGTGAGTAATTAATAACAGAATTTTCATTTTTGGGTGAACTATCACTTTAAGATGCATTTTAGATATAGGTCTCTAGCTGAGTCCTGGCTGTTTGTTCTTGTTTGTTTGTTTGTTTGATTGTCTTAATGAGAGTGCTTTTTTCTCTCTACTGAAGGTGTATTGCATGTGTTTGTTGGTGGTTGAAGCCATTGTAATTGGCCTAACACAGAAAACAAACACTTCTCTGAGTGTCTCTGACACTGAAGACCCCACGAAATTGCTTGATGACCAAAGTTTTCTGTCTTATGGTGACATATTTCCTATTGAAACAGAACGTCTTGGCAGGGCATATCATGGCTTGTCCCTTTGTATTTCAAACAGTAATTTCACTTTAATTATGTCACAGCCAATAACTCTTATTTTGTACTTGCTGGTTGGTTGCAGGAGAGAGACATTCTCATTCCAAAGAGCATTTGATTGTACAAACGTCTGTGTAGTGCCAGATTACCAATATATTTGCTTTCTTTCCTGGAAGAGGAATACTGTAAATCCAAATGCTTATTTGTGCTAAATGTGACTAACAGACATGGACTAAAAGCCCCAAAACTCTAATTTTGATTTAATGGGGTCCTACAATTTATATGTTCAAGTATTGAATGTTTTTTTCATATATCTGTACAAAAAAAGACTCCACTCTCTTTAAAGAGACTGGCACACTCAGAGAATGTTTATAGTGTAACATTCAGTTCGAATAGTATTTTAGTCTGCTAGGGGTCTGATTAATAACAAGCCAGCTAAAGACTGGATATTAAAAGATTATACTGCTTTTGTCTTGCACAATAACACTACATCACTCTTTCTTTCTTATCGTCTTACCCTATATCGTCTCATTCTAGTTTTTCCTCTTGTCTTCCCTTTTCTCCAAAATAGCTCTGTACTCCCAGCATGCCTACTGTATCTTGTTCCATTTATGTTTTAACCCAACTGCAGTATGTTTCCACTCATCTCAACACACACTACACATAATAAAAGCCTTTTCCTGTAAAGGAATGTAACCCTATGGTATCTTACTACTAAGCATGGTAACACTACAAAATTTGGAATGGATTTTCCTCTGCTTTTGGATGGCAGTTCACAGATTTCATAGGTTTACAGAACAGTACCTGCAGTTTCTGTATAACTTGTAATGTCACTCATACTGAGCGTGAAGTCTCTGAGCTGCTATTCAGTTTGCTGTTTTTGAGTGGTTTGTGCTGGTGCTGGAATCACCTGCTCCAATCTTCTGTGTGCCTTTGTTTCCTTTGGTTGGGATACTTAACCCACTGAACTCAAGAGAAAACAAGGACCAGCTAGTTCTATATTAAATTTTATTGAACTTGCCAGTTAAATCTATGAAGTAAATTCAAAATAAAGCAGTGGCAGCCATATAATACGCATGCATTTATAGCAGTAAATATTACAAAAGGAGCCCTTAGTCCTATTGCTCTCACTTTTCCTTTCACCTTTCGTTCTCGATCACTTATTTCCTGTTTATTCTCTGTAAAAATAACTTTCTTTGTTTATCTTGTTTTCCAGTAAAAAATTAAATAAAAAAAGTAAATAAAGCCCCTATCAAATCAAATTTAGAGTTTTGTGGCTTTTAGTCCTTGTGTGTTAGCTTTGGTACCATCTACTGTATACACTAGTGTACTCTAAAAATTGACAGTAAAGTTAAAGTTAATCAGATATACTTTATGTATTTACAGTCTTTCTCTTTTGGAGAAAAATGACCAAAGAATACTGACGAATTAAAATAATTTCTGGAATGAAATTTTAAAACTGACTGCTAGCTGGAAATAATCTCTGTTGGAAATGTAAGGAAGAAGAGGGCACTTATTTACATATGATTTGGGAATGTTCTTTAGTTCAGCCATTCTGGCGTAAAATTCTGAGAATACTTGAAGAGTGGTTGGGCTTTAATTTACCTGTGGAACCACAATTATGCCTTCTTGGAGATAAATCAGCTGTACCTAATATAGCAAAAAATGCTTTTACCCTTATTAAGATTGGTTGTATCACAGCTGCCAGGATGATCTTGCGCAATTGGAAATGCCCCAAAACCCCAGATTTGAAAGATTGGATTGAGGGGATGATTGAAATTGCATCATATGAGTGCATGTTGGGGAGACTGCAGAGTGAGGGAGAAATGAAAAAAACATGGGATCATTTTTGGCAGCATATAAAAATGGTGTGATTGATGAGCAGGACTCCTTAACAACTGTTAAATTTCCACGTGCTTTTGTTTTATTACATTGATGGTGACTAGTGGCTGAATATGTAATTGTTTGGAAAGGTGAATATTGAATACTGTGGTGATGTACGAAGTTTTGACTGTTGAACAATAAAAAAAAAAGTTGAATTACAAAAAAAAAAAACTGACTGCTGACCAGCAAATAGCAAATTATGATTCATTGCTGTGACATACCAGAAGCCTTTTTTTTTTTCAAACAATGCAATAATAAAAAAATAAAAAAAACTGCAACATGGGAAAATACAGAAAACTATGTTCATCGAGCAAAGAAAAGGGGTGTTTCTATATCTACTAGAAAACTTGAAGCAAAATGAATATTTTTCTTACAGAAAACAAAACTTGCTAATGGGTTGAGAGCAGGGTGCGAATTACACAGTGACCATCGGGGGGATCAGAGCACTGGGGGGGGGGGGGGCCGGGGGAGACAC
>NW_015638954.1:487256-490320 GCF_001515625.1 Sinocyclocheilus rhinocerous | reverse complement strand
TATAACTCTGACTGGATTCGTCTGAAAGAAGAAAGTCATATACACCTAGGATGCCTCGGGGGTGAGTAAAACACGGCCTAATTTTCATTTTTGGGTGAACTAACCCTATTTTAGGTGTTCTTGCTCCATCCAAGCAATAAATGCACGTCTTTGAATGAGCGCTGTAGCGTATTCTTCAACCGCTCAGGTAATGTCAATACGACCCATTTCAGGGGCTGCCAAAATGATATTTTAAAATAGCCAGGGCTATAGAAATGCATATTAATATTTACAAGTAAATCTCCATATTACGCGTAGGCTAGCCGTCTTTCTATCTGACCCCCCCTACATCTAGTTTTGACATCCATCAGGGGGCATCAAGCCCCCCCCGTAATTCGCACCCTGGTTGAGAGTATAAACAGGATATATATTGTTTTAAGAATTTTGGGACATTTTTACTGGAAAATAAGACAAAAATCCTGATCAAGAATCTGATTCCTGCAGTGTTTCTTCTGCCTGTTGTTCTCACTCTTTCACTACCCTTTGCTTTCACATCTGTCCCTCTTCTTTTATCTTAAGATTTCCAGTTTTACTGTTTCCCTCTCTCTCTCACACTCTCTCTCTTCTTACACTTGCTCTTTCCCTTTTTCCATTATCTTTTTCTTAACCTGACCAAGACTGTCTCTCACGTTTTCTCTCTCTTTCTCTCTCTGATAAAATCCTGGGCTCTAATGTGTCAAATGTCTGTGTTGTGGATCTCAGGGGGATGTTGGTTCACCAGGACTCAGGGGCAGTCCGGCCGTTCAGTTTAACGCACCAGCAATAAGCACTATCAACAAAGGAGAGAAGGTAACACACAGGGGAGCGGTGATGCCAACCCAGGGAGTGGCACTGCCAGGGTGAGAGGGTATGGATGGTGGGGGGGAGAGGAGCGTTAGAGGGCATTGAACCACAACATCGCTCCAGGGAAAATGGTCTTGAACGTTCTGATCATTTATCAATTGGGACTGACATTTGTAAATACCTTGATTATGGGACTGTTTTCTGAAAACACATAATAGAGGCATTGACAGTAAATAAAGGGAGGGTGGTTAGTTGCATAATGATTGAATGGGGAGAGATACAGACACATCTATTGTGTAAAATATATGGTTCATTGCCAAAGCTCCTTTATTCTGCCTGTGTCCATTCATCTCCTCCACACCCTAATCTCCCCGCTGCTCTGGCAGTGGTCACAGTCCTCTTAACGTCCTTCTTCAAAACCCAAAAAATTTCTCATCACATGCCACCTCTTCAACATGCTCCGCCGCTGCCGTCTCCAAACAGCCTCCCCATCAACCGTCATCTTGTCCCATATAAAAAAAAAATCTCTCTTCCTTGGTTACCATATCCAGGGAGATGTGGGCTCGCCCGGTGACCCAGGCCGCCCACTGGTCAGTGGAGTGGTGGAGCTTGTTGGCTTTCCGAAAGGAGACAAAGGAACTAAGGTTTGTGAGGAAAACGCAGCTGTGAGGATCTAGACCTAGGATGAAGTCAATCGACACCGTCCTCCTCAAAATCTTTTCTACAGTTTCTTTGTACCTCAGACCTGCTATCCAGGAGGATGACGTCCACTTTGTGCTTGATGTATACACGCCATACTTCACCCTGTGGTGAATATTGAGGGTGGTGTCCGTAAAGTCTTCATTTTTGGTGGTGATTTGAAATGCTTAAATTATGTGTGCATATATACAGCGGCCCTAAAGAGGACACTCCAGGCACACTTACAAATATATAAATATCACTCTCTAATGTGGATAATGTTAGATAATATTTTGTTCTAATGGAATTAATTTAAAGTGTGGTTCAAGTGTTAAATTAGCTTAATGAAACGGTATACTTCTATTTAAAGGATTAGTTCCTTATAAAAATTTCCTGATAATTTACTCATCCCTATATCATCCAAGATCCATGTCTTTCTTTCTTCAGTCGCAAAGAAATTAAGTTTTTGAGGAAAACATTCCAGGATTTTTCTCCATATACTGGACTTCAATGGCGGCCAATGGCTTGAAGGTCCAAATTGCTGTTTCAATGCAGCTTCAAAGGGCTCTACACGATCCCAACCGAGCAATGAGGGTCTTATCTAGAGAAACGATCGGTCATTTTCTAAAGAAAAAAATGTAAAAATTTATATCATTTTTAACCACAAATTCTCATCTTGCACTAGCTCAACCTCACACATTACATAGTCACGTTGGAAAGGTCACGCGTGGTTAATTCTTTGTCTGTGTACTTCAGTTCAAAAAGGTAGGATAGGGCGAAAAACTCCATCTCATTATCTCCAATTTCAAAATCATACGACATTGTTGTTTTACCTTTTTTTGTAAAGGGCGTTTGACTTTCTTTGCACGTTCGCTTTGTAAACACTGGGTCTGTGCTTCCAGCTACATCATAAGTGACCTTTCCAATGTGATTATGTAATGTGTGAGGTCGAGCTAGTGCAAGACGAACATTTGTGATTAAAAAGTATAGAAATGTATATATTTTTTTTAGAAAATGACCGATCGTTTCGCTAGAAAAGACCCTTATTCCTTGGCTGGGATCGCGTAGGGCCCTTTGAAGCTGCATTGAAACTGCAATTTGGACCTTCAACCCGTTGGCCACCATTGAAGTCCACTATATGGAGAAAAATCCTGGAATGTTTTCCTCAAAAACTTAATTTCTTTTCATCTGAAGAAAGAAAGACATGAACATCTTGGATGACATGGGCGTAGAGGTCTGCACGGGCTTTAAACTGAAGCCCGAACCCGACCCGTACCCGAGATCGTCTGACCCGGCCCGACCCGACCAGCACAGTTAAATTTAGAGCCCGAACCCGAAATTAATTTTTTTTCCCACAACGAATAGCCAATTAAAAATGCTGTATTTTACTATTGCATGCAACGGTCAGTAAACAAATACATGTAAAGAAACAGAATCATTAAGGCTCGGCCAGTTCACAAGGCAAAAGAAAAAGCACTTACCTACCATGAAAAAGTTTATGAAAGTTTATGAACATCAGTGCAGCGGTCACATAAATTCTGCCGAGTTTTTGAATGGTTGTATA
>NW_015638954.1:474973-486925 GCF_001515625.1 Sinocyclocheilus rhinocerous | reverse complement strand
TTATATAATTTATTTGAATTAGCGAGAGAGAGAGAGAGGGATGAAAGTTGCGTGTGTGAACCTGCGTCTGCACGCCTCTCTACAATCAATGAGGCTTAGTTACTTCAAAAACAGCGATTTTACCCCCCTCATTGCAGAGAAATGTAATGTTGCGAGTCAGTAGCCTGTCGAAGCTATTTTACTAATAAAAGTTTCCGTGCTGTGTTGTCATTGTCGTGTGCACTAATGTGTGTGCGTGCGTCTATGAAAGCAGCGTAGCCTCCTGCATATAGTTTTAGTTTAGCTATAAACCCGAGCCCAACCCGAAGCTATTCATTAAACATTAACCCGAAACCCGAAAGTATTTCGGGACCCATCGGGCTCGGGTCGGGTAGCAGACCTCTACATGGAGGGTGAGTAAATTATTAGTTTTTTTTTTCTGGAATTGAAAATGATTTACACTATTATAAGATTTATTTTTTAACAAATAATTTTATTCAGCAAGGATGAATTAATTTGATCTAAAGTGACAACAGTGACTTTTATAATGTTACAAAAGATTTCTATTTCAAAACATTTGTGTTCTTTTGAAAATTCTATTCATCAGACAATCCTGAAAAAAATTATCAGTTTCCACAAAGCAGTATATTAAACAGCACAACTGATTTCTACATTCATAACCATGCGACATGTTTCTTAAGCACCAAATCAAAATAGAAAACAGTTATGTGGTATGTCACAGTACTGTTTTTATTGCATTTTTGATCAAATCAATGCAGACTTGGTAAGCATAAGAGACTTCTTTCAAAAACAATAAAAAAATCTTACTGACCTTAAACTTTAGTAGCTGTAGTTTATATTATGTAGGTGTTCAAATTTACGATTCTTGTTTGTTTCATTCAGAGCCCAAATCACAACAAAGGACATTCAACTGAATTGAAATGTGTGTATTTCAAGCATAGATTAATGTGTACAACAACAAATTGCTGCATAATGTATTAAATATTGTGTAATATTTCTTGACCATAGAAATATCAGTATCATTGAAGCTTCTTTCACAGGCAGTCTTCTGTTGCTAAATTTTCTGCATTCACAGTACATATTGTTCTCATATTGGTTAAATTGTTTATGCCATTTTTACACTAAAATCTGGAGAGAAATGGTTTAAAAATAAACTCAGGTGTAAAGAAACTCAGATTTTCAGGTGTAAAGAAAGCTATTTAATCCCCAGCCCAGTCAATTGTTTTTAAAAAGCACAAAGTGACATTATGAATTCTCAGTATTCTTTCTTCTTTCTCTTTCTCTCTCTCTCTTCTTTAGGGTGATAAAGGCTATGACGGTGCTCCAGGTTTTTCAGGGAGACCAGGACCACCAGTGAGTAATCAAAGAGAGCTTGTTCTCCCAATTCATGTTTGATATGTTGCTGTTTGAAACTGACCCACACATTGTTGTGCATATATAGGGCCCATTTGGGTACAGAGGTGAGACTGGAGAAAAGGGAATCCTGGGCTTGCCAGGCTCAAGGGTAGGTAATGTTACTGCTACATTTTGTGATTCACCACAGGGTGATATTTTGTTTGTTTCAAATTAACCTGAACTTCCTTTTATGTATTGTTCAACGTGGCAGGGTCCACCTGGTCTGAACGGTCCTCCTGGGCTTCCTGGGATTAAGGTAGATATGAAACGCTTTACTCTAAACTGTTTTCCTCTTATATCTTCATTAGATACCAACTATCTTCTCTCTCCTCTGTAGGGCTTCCCTGGGACTCTTGGTTTTCCAGGACAACAAGGTTTTACCGGCCCAAAGGTAAGAACAGGGAACAAGAAAAACACAAATATATATTTCATAAACAGAAAAATGTTGCACAGTATCATATTGTAAATATATTTTTAGGGTGAAAGAGGAAACCCAGGTCCACCTGGACCGATTGTGGATCCAGTGGGTGGAATTAAAGGTATCAGGAATCACCTGTATTGTAGTCATAGAGGTTGCATTTATCTTAATAAACCATTATTCCCTTTCATACAATTTTGTGATCTTACATATGGTAATTGCTTTTTCTAATCTCTCATGTACATACTCATATGTATGCTGATGTACAGTCTTCAATGATTATTCAATTTACTTGTACCTAGGCCCTCCAGGTGATCCTGGCTTTCCTGGTTATCCGGGGATAACTGGAGATACAGGTTTTCCAGGGGTTCCTGGTCAGCCTGGTCCTCCGGGACAGCCTGCTTTTGTCACAGGTACTAGTGACATACTTTTGCATTTTAAGACTTTATGGCTCAGGTCATGCAGCTTGTTGAGGACTTTTTATGTCCCACCATGGTTGTTGACAAAGTAACAAGGGCATGATCAAGACTGGAGAGCACATGGCACATAGAAACAAACATGACCAAACTAACCAAAGAGCACATGGAAAGGGAATTAGCAACCCAAGCCACATCCCCACAATGAAAGACACAACATGGAGCATCTGGGTGATGACACCAGAACTACACCGAACTAGACAGAATTGTCAGGGCCCAGACACAAAAGGAACAGGAGAGCTCACAACCAAGAGATAACCCCAAAGAAATAGGCACCAGGACAAAAAGGAACAGGAGACTTGGGGCCTAATGGTTAGAGAGTCGGACTCGTAACCCAAAGGTTGTGGTTCGAGTCTCGTACCGGCAGGGATTGTAGGTGGGGGGAGTGAATGTACAGCGCTCTCTCCCACCTTCAGTACCACGACTGAGGTGCCCTTGAGCAAGGCACCGAACCCCCAACTGCTCCCCGGGCGCCGCAGCATAAATGGCTGCCCACTGCTCCGGGTGTGTGTTCACGGTGTGTGTGTTCACTGCTGTGTGTGTGCACTTTGGATGGGTTAAATGCAGAGCACTAATTCCGAGTATGGGTATACACCATACTTGGCCACATGTCACGTCACTTTCACTTTCAAAACACGTAACATGGGTGTCAGGAAACTTGCCAACGCCAAACATGACAGAGCAAAGCTACAGGATATACAACATCTAAAGACCAGGTTATCAGAAAACCTGTGTAAAAAATAGGGATGTGAATCGAAATAAATGTAATAATCCTTTTAGTATTTTTAAGAAAGAAATATTTAGGAAAAAGAAATGCAGTTACATTGTCAAATAATGACAAACTCAATAATAAGTTTAACAAATTTGCACAAGGTGTTTATACAGACTTTTTAATGGCTTTTGGTTCAGGAATTGGTTGGACTACACTGGTCACACTGTATATTTTTGATTCATTGAAACAACCACATAGCAGCATGTGAACAACCACTCAAAACTCCTTAGCAATGGCATTGAAATGCCTTGGCAACCATCCACAACATCCTAGTGTCTAGAATCTATTGTGTCAATATGATGATAGCCATGAGTTTTGGTTTTCTATTTAGGTCGTCCAGGCATCTCTGGGTTCCCTGGTGGCCGTGGACCCAAAGGACAGAGGGGAAACTCAGGTCGGAATTCTTATGGTCCTGAAGGTCTTCCTGGAAGTCAGGGCTTTCCTGGACCTCCAGGTCTTCCTGGACCACCGGGCAGTACATGTAAGCCTTTGCAGATGATGATGGCCATCTTAATTTCACGAAACTTAAGAATTTGACAAATTAGGGTGCTTTCACACCTGTAGATCGATTGCTTTGTTCCGAAACAGGGATTAAAATTATTACAACTTTGCTTTTTATTCTTGGTGCGGTTCGCTTTCACACGGCAAAGTTTCTAAACGGACCAATTTTGTTAATACAAGTCACGCGCAAGTAAACTGTTGTCTCATTGGTCAAAGTTCCACGGTTTATTTTCCGGGATTCCACTTAGCTGTCACAGCTGTCATCCGTCAGGATAGAACGACAACAGCTTCACAGGCTGTAGGATTTTTAAAAAAATGCGATCTCGGACCAATTGTTTTGGTGTGGATCCGGGCGCGATTGCCGTGTTCACATATGCCCAAACGAACCGAGCTAAGGGGGGAAACGCGCCAGGTTCCTAAACAATGGGCCAGGTGTGAAAGCACCCTTAGATCACACCAAGAAAGTAATTTCTGTGGGTCAAATCAAATAGAAGTAGATCCTTGGGGTAGCAGTTGCAGGTTACCACTTTTCTTATTTTACCTTTCTATCTAGCAAACCTGTTTTCCGCTGGACAACCTGGTTTTCCAGGTCAGCCTGGTCCAAGAGGACTTCCTGGAGGCAGAGGCTTTAAAGGGTTTAAAGGTGAGGCACTTTGTTGTAGAACTGAAATGAGAAGTATTAGGTAGCATTTAGACAATTATGTTGAATGACTTACTTGGCCTTCTTCCCTGCTTGACTCTTGCAGGAGAAAATGGTGACTGCAACTGTTTGGGTGGAGGAACGATTGGTGCACAGGGACCTCAAGGGCCTCCAGGGCCCACAGGTTTTGTAGGACTCAATGGAGTGAAGGGAGAAATTGGTGACCTAGGCTTCCCAGGATCCCGTGGTCCACAGGGCCTTGATGTAGGATATTAATTATTATAATATTAGCTTGGATCAATTGGGCTAATGCCTTGATGTTTTTCGGGGGGTGCTGAATGATGTTACATGGAGAGGTAGCAACTTGGTGGTGAGAGTGGAGCAATATAAATCATAAAAGTTCACTGCCAAGGTTACAGGTTTTGTTGTTTGTTTAGGGGTCAGGTGCAATGCGTTAAATACAATATTATCTTATTAATCATTGAGAAACATTGGGATCGTCAGGTAACTTCCAAAATTGTTTAAAATTATAGGTCTTGCTTTGCTTTTTGTTTTAGGGTCGTGCAGGTGACAGAGGCTTTAGAGGGCGTAAAGGAGAGAAAGGTAATTCTTTCTTCCCAGAAGGCAGAGGACAAAAAGGTGATATGGGTCAACAGGGTCTTCCTGGACCACTTGGAGCAAGTGGCAACTCTGGAAAGGATGGATCTCCTGGCTTCCCTGGAGAACCAGGTCTACCTGTGAGTAGATTTTCCTTTTCCTAATTTTCTTTTTTTGTTCTGTCATTTCATTTAATCAGCTCTGTAATTATTGCCAAAGAAGACATGTGGTCCTTATTGCTTGTAGTAATTCTGATTCTGACATTCAACTAGTGAGATCTCTAAATTTCTAAAGTTCTTTCTCTACAGGGGGAGCCTGGTTTTGGGGTGTCTGGAGATAAAGGGTTTCCTGGTATTCCAGGGTTCAAAGGTCGTCCCGGTGACAGGGGTGAACCTGGAATTGGCTATCCTGGTGTAGCTGGGTTCAAAGGGTCACAAGGTGATCCTGGATTCAATGGTCTTCCTGGAACACCTGGACCTAAAGGATCTCCAGGTAAGTAGAAGAAACAATTCAGTAACACTTTAACAATAAATACATAGTCTAAAATATTTCATTATATAAAAAACCCAAATTATGCAGATTACATGATATTGCTACATGTTATTATTACCGATTAATACACTGGCGTATGGCAAGCCTTTGAAGCAGATATCGTCCTCTTTTGGAAGACCAAACGAAGTAGTTTCGCTTTCACAACGAAACACACGGTGGGCTAGAGTGAGCGGAGGCAGGAGGCCTAAAGTGAGCGGAGGGTGGCGGGCTAGAGTGAGCGGCGGCCGGTGGCCTAGAGTGAGCGGCGGCAGGCGGGCTTGAGTGAGCGGAGGTGCGCGGGCTTGAGAACGGCGCGGCCGGCGGATTCGACGAAGGAGCGTCCGGCGGGCTTGCGGCAACCACATGTGACGACCCCGGGCTGGATTCCGCTTTGTCCACGATGAAAGCTACTTAAGTCTTTGCAACTTTACAGATCTTCTTTATGCACTAAGAGCTTGTAACAAAATTGAAATCGCATCATATGACCCCTTTAAATTACTCGTAATTGCATTCGTAATTGCATTTTTACTTGTAACAATTCAATTAGAGAGCTCTCTAATTCAAATATTACTAGTAAGAATTCCAATTACAGAGCCCTCTAATTCAATTCTTACTAGTAACAATTCCAATTAAAGAGCTCTACAAATTAATTTTTACTAGTCATGTCTCCAATGACTTCCATTCATTTTTAATTACAGAGCGCTACAACAGAATTTTTACTAGTAAGAATTACAATTAGAGATCTCTTTAATTAAATTTTTACTAGTAACAATTTCGATTAGAGAGCTCTCTAATTTAATTCTTACTAGTAAAAATGCAATTACAGAGCTCTATAATTCCATTTTTACTAGTAAAAAAACACATTAAAGATATGTTTAATTGCAGAGTTCTGTAATTTAATTAAAGAGCTCTCTAAATCAGTTCTTACTAGTAACAATTGAATTAGAGAGCTCACTAAATGGAATTCTTACTTGTAAAAACTGAATTAGAGAGCTCTCAAATTGAATTAAAGAGCTCTCTAATTCAGTTGTAGTAAGAATTGCATTAAAGAGCTCTCTAATTGTAATTCTTACTAGTAAGAATTTAATTGTAGAGCTCTCTAATTGAATTATTACTAGTAACAATGTAATTGCAGAGCTCTTTAATTCAATTAAAGAACTCTATAATTCAATTGTTACTAGTAAGAATTGTATTAGAGAGCTCTCTAACTGTAATTCTTACTAGTAAGAATGCAATTGTAGAGCTGTGTAATAGCATTCTTATTAGTAAAAATGTAATTGTAGAGCTCTACACTGTAAAAAAAAATTCCGTAAAAAAACGGATTATGTACTGGCAGAAAATTACCAGGACATTTTCTGTTAAATTTACGGACATTTCCAGAAAAAACATTTATATATAAGACGTTTCAATAGCATTATCATTTAATACCCCGCGATGAATTTACTTTGTCAATGTGGAAAGAGGTTGATTGATGGTGAATATTGACCTATTGTGCGTCCTTTTGCCGAGCCCCGCCTTGATGTAGCCTAACGATTGACAGGTCAGGGGCGTGTTGCATTTTCAAATGCATTTCAAATCCACATTGACTTTATATTCATTGCGAGGTATTAAATGAAAATGCAATTGAAACGTCTTATATGTAAGTGTTAATGCATTTAAGAAGAATAAAAGACATTTAAACCACCATTTTGCTACCCTTTTGCTGCACCTTTGGCTCAGAATGCATTCTGAAATTCTCACTGCATTTTGCTACAATTATCACGCGGTATTATGATGAAACTGCAATCCCAAGTGTCCTACCCCTAAGTCTAAATGCATTTAGGAAAAACAGCAATTAAATGATAATTTTACTACAGTTTTTGCTTGTACATATTAAACATATCTAATCAATTTGTGTAATATATTTTCATTTTAATTTTGCGTTAAAATATGTTTTATTTTGCATATTAAAACTAGTGTAGGAAATGGCAAATGCAAATTATATAATCGAGTTTTGATCAATGTAAATTGTAAATGTAAATTTAAATACAGAAATACATTGCCATTTTACATATTGCATTGCCATTTTGCATATTACATTTCAAATGTAATTTTGCTACCCATATGCTTCCATAAATAAAAACTGTTAATAAATAAAACAGAATACAAACCCATGATAAGAATGCAGGGGGTGCTTGGGATGCACAGTACAGCAGCAATTACGACCTGTCATTAGAAAAGAAAACAAAAGAAACACCATGAATGTCATGAACTGCTGTCCCTTTAAAACACAAGACTCACATCGACGCACATCTGACACATCCCAACTCTTTACATCAGTCAAGACTTTTTAACGTATTGACTGTCACTCGCCAAAAATTGTCCTTTTGACAATTTTGTGTGCTTTTGTCTGTGTAAGTGCGAGAGAGAACTCGATGCGCTCCTGGCGCGCTGTCTGAAGCGGCATTTTCTGCGCATGCATGACATGTGTGCCTTCACAGACAGGGTGCCAGTAACGTTACAGAATTAACTTCTCGTGTGTGTGTGTGTCTGTGTGTGTGTTTAACATAAACAAAACAATAAAATGTCTAAACCTACCTCGTTTGGCAGAAAAGGTGTGTTATCCTTGAAGAATTCTGCAATGTCAGATCTTCACCTAGTCGTATAATCTCTTTAAAAAAAAAAAAAAGTCGTAATGGTGTCTTCTTTTCTTGACAATTGCTCTGCCAGGTCCTGTTGAAGGCATAAAGCGCTCTAAACACAGTTGTACCGCATTTCAGATTTAACGTTATCACAGCTGCTTAACATCACCTCAGTAACGTTAATATGCCGATGCTTTACGACACGCTCAGTAACAAATACACCGCATCAACAACAATTAAATGTTAATAAACTTTTATTTATAAAACTGAAAGTGAGAACACTGTAACACGTACCTCCACGTCGAGTAACGTTAAGATGTGACGGTATGCTGAAAATGTTGAATGCGACGGCTCCGTCATTCATTTGCCAAACAAGCCAGACAGCAACTAAGTTAACGAATGTTACAGTTTGTTACATTTAACAAAAAATTATTTACCACAGAAGTGTAAGAACGGTTCCCCAAAACCCGAAATCTGACTATAAAATGAAATTTTGACCGAGACTATCTCCGTGAATAATGGCGCCTGCTCAAGAACTGTTTTCGCGCCGATAATCGACTGAGCTTCTTGTTCCCACAATGCAAAGCATAATTAAAAAATACGGAAAACACCTGTTAAAACCAAATACGGAAAATTCCTTCAAAGTATTACGGTATATTGTACTGTATTTTTACGGACTTTTTTTACAGTGTACAATAGCAATTTTTACTAGTAAGAATTGCATTGTAGAGCTCTCTATTCAACACAACCTCATTATGATAATTGCACCTCATGCATATTCATAACATGGGTGACTGTCTGTCCAGATAGGCTCGTGGGCAGTCCATTGATATATAACGCCATTGCATTACGGGTGTCCTGAGTTCAAGTCTGGGCTGGTGGACCCTTACAATCCCACACCCCTTTCCCCAATTCACTTATACTGTCCTATCGAAATAAAAGCAAAAACGGCAAACATAAATCTTAAAAACAACAAAGTGGGAGACTACACCTCCGAGTTGTTCACTCAAGCAGTTTTTAATGATGAATAGCAACACTGATGCTCTAATGATCTATTAAGTACCTATTATATTGATTGAAATAATTATAAAATGATTATGCTTTACAGAGTAGAAATATAACCTAGGTAATCTATATACTGTAAGTTAATTTTAAAGGTAAATTCACGCACAGAAAAGATTTTGGGCTAGGACTGTGATAATATCATAATTGTTGACACTGTGCATGTCACTCACTTTGCCAACAAAGAAAAAAAAATGAACAAAACCACGTCTTGACAGTCCAAAAGCATTTACTGCATGATAAACCTTTTGGAATGCAGTTAGAATGCCCCTATAATTCAAGTTATGAGGGCAAAAATATCCCTGTATGAGTATTTGTTTTTTTTATATTCATAACATCTGATATAGTTCAGCAATATCACGCAAGCAATAGTGCTGTTTTCCGAATATCAGCTCATGAGCTTGGATCGTGAATGTGATATCTGATTTTTTTTATTTATGTTTCTTATATATTTATTTATAATATATATTTATTTATATTTATAATATAATTTATATATAGATTTTATTTATAGATTTATATCTTTATTTGACCCTCTAACTCTAGCACTCTCTATTCTAATTATATTCTTTATATAAAAAAAACTTGCCCTTTTAGACTTGCACTCTATTTATTTACTAACTGTTTGTTTTCTTTAAAAAAAACTAACACTTGATTCTCTTATCTTTTTGCATTCTTTCTATTTGTTTTCGTTTTATTTATTATACAATTAACAAAAGCCCTATAATTCAAGTTATGAGGGCAAAAATATCCCTGTATGAGTATTTGTTTTTTTTATATTCATAACATCTGATATAGTTCAGCAATATCACGCAAGCAATAGTGCTGTTTTCCGAATATCAGCTCATGAGCTTGGATCGTGAATGTGATATCTGATTTTTTTTATTTATGTTTCTTATATATTTATTTATAATATATATTTATTTATATTTATAATATAATTTATATATAGATTTTATTTATAGATTTATATCTTTATTTGACCCTCTAACTCTAGCACTCTCTATTCTAATTCTATTCTTAAAAAACACTAGCTTCTCTATTCTTTTTGTATTCTATCTATTTGTTTTCTCTTTATTTAATATACAATTAACAAAAAGCAAAAAAAAGGGGCCTCTAACATTTGCTTGCTCTATTCTTTTTCTATTCTATCTGTTTTCTTTTTATTTATTATATGATTTAAAAAAACCTTGCTACGTGTACTGCATTAAGCTAACTGAGACTTGTTATAACACTTGCATATTATTGCTCTTTTGTTGATTTTGATTGCTTCCATTGTCCTCATTTGTAAGTCGCTTTGGATAAAAGTGTCTGCTAAATGTCTAAATGTAAATGTAAATATATGATTTTTTACAGTTCAACAAGCAAAAAATTTATATAGCCTAAGTGAGTTACATTTTGGACACAATGTTGTCCATTTTTGCTTTGTTTTGCCAACACAAATTGAACAAAGCTTGAACAGAACTGTTGCCTGTCTCAGAGCAACATATTTCGTACTTGCATGAATCTGTGTTTTAAATGAATCACTCATTTAAGACAGGGTTGGGCTGCCACCTACTGGCGGTTTTAGACAGGACAAAACCAGCCATGATTCCAGGACAAATGCACACTCAGCAAAATAGCGCCTAATTAAGCTTTTCGAAAAAATCTAACATAATATTGCAATTTTCTTTATTTCCCAATGTCTGACCAAAAAATAAATTAAAAAAAAAATTTTTTAAACACATTTTGTCAAGAGTGTCGACTAGCCTATTAATTAGCCTATATGTAGCTCAAAATTCTGCATGCATGTTACAGTGCATAATAAACACCAAAATGAGATGAAATTTTGTCTGGTAAACTTAATCATTACCAGACATTTTGACTGACATTAGCTTTTTTTAGAGGGAACATTCTTTGTGTCTTCTTTGCTTTTAAGTATTTCAAGACTATAACGATCTAAATCTTAATCTAGTGATTAAATATTATTTTTCAAAAACAAAACATATCCAAGCTGTCATCTCACTTTTATGGTCATTCTGACACAATGAAAATGCTATTAATTCATGGGGCTTTTATTTTGAAGTGTATCACCACAGGCAGGATTTGGAAAGGGAAATGGGTGTAATCGCGAATCTGTTTTGCATCTAAAGAATACACGTTTTTACCATAGACCGTAAAAAAACATGGACGTAGTGTCCGTGATGTCACTCGTGAACACACCTGAACCAGCTAATCAAGCTCTTACTAGGCATACTAGAAACTTGAAGGCAGGTGTGTTGAGGCAAGTTGGAGCTAAACTCTGCAGGACACCGGCCCTCCAGGACCGAGTTTGGGCACCCCTGGGCTAATGTCTTGCATCATTTAAAGGGGTCATATGATGCAATTTAAAGTTTTCCTTTCTCTTTGGAGTGTTACAAGCTGTTCGTGCATGGATAAGATCCCTAAAGTTGCAAAGACTAAAGTCTCAAACCCAAAGAGATATTCTTTGTAAAAGTTAAGATGCCTCCTAAAACGCCTCATTTAAACACGCCCCCACTGTGTGGGAAGATTTGCATAACGCCGCCCAAATGTTCACACAAAGAAAGAAGGCGTAACTGTAATTCTCGCTGTAGTATTGTTGTTGCCGCCGCCACCATGTCGTGGAGACACTGTGTGTTTCGTTGTGAAAGTGAAAATACTTTGTTTGGTCTTCCAAAAGAGGACACAACTAGAAATCAGTGGTTAAGTTGTATTTACAACACTGTTCCAGAACAGTTCAACCCAAATATTCGTGTGTGCGCAACGCATTATACAGAGGACTGTTTCCTTATCCTGGGAGAGTAGCCTACAATGCCGTCTGTGCTCAAAGGCTGGTTCCCCTGTTTCCCCTCCGGCGCGCATGCTGACCCTATACAGTCTATGATGCTGACAAATAATGCTGACTAATAATGCTGACTCACAGCCTGTAAGTACGTTTT
>NW_015638954.1:457165-474562 GCF_001515625.1 Sinocyclocheilus rhinocerous | reverse complement strand
CACTGGATAGCTGGCCAATCAGAGCACACCTCGCATTTCAGAACGATGAGCTTTGTAAAAATCGACGCGTTTCAGAAAGGTGGGGCATAGAGGAGCAACAATAATGTACAGTATGTGGAAAATAATGTGTTTTTTTAACCTTAAACCACATAAACACATTGTATTACACCAAATACACAAAATAATGTTCTTTTTAGCAACATAATATGACCCCTTTAATGTTAGCGAACATTGCAAATAAATTGTTTGCAAAACAGTATGCACTCACGTTTTACTTTTTGTCTGGTTGTTACGGTCAGAAAAAAAATTGAATCACTACTATATGTTATAGCCTAGCCAATAATCACTAAATTGTATACAGATGTTACTATAATGATTCTGTAAATGGTGATCAGCACCCAAATATTGTATGTAATGTGGAAGTTATTGCCTTTTGCCTTGGAGTGACATCTCACTTTTTGCAGAAAGTGCAAAGGCAGAGTACAATAACTTCAAAATAGCAGTAAAAATCAAGTTTGAAATCATTTTCATTAAAACATCTAATTGCCATATTTCCAGTGTCCTGCCTATAATTAATTTTTCTGGACAAATAAAAATCTTTAAAGCGATTTTTCTAAGTTTCACACTCTAGCGAGTTTCACTGGAGCAGAGCAGCAATCGTCTCAGGTTACTTATGTAACCATGGTTCCCTGAGTAGGGAACGAGACACTGCGTCCTCTAGGGGTCGCTATGGGGAATGCCTCGTCGTGCCGGCCAACGAGTTGGTGTTTTTTCAATGTATGCTTCAGACCCGGGTCACGACGAGGCGTTCCCCATAGCGACCCCTAGAGGACGCAGTTCGAAGTTCCCATGAAAGGGAACCACCTGTCACTCAAGTGGTCACGCCCTTAATTATGCAGAACTTTAAGGCTTAATATAATTTAAAACGGATGAGTTGTAAAAAAAAATTCACCCCCTCACAGTTGTCATGAAGGGCAAAATTACCTATATAGACCACAACCACTTTTTGTACCAGGCTGTAAACATATTTTTTCTGCTGTAAAGTTAGCCATTTTAACATGGGAGGTCTATGGGACTGACTCCCTTTTGGAGCCAGCCTCTAGCGGCCAGTTGATGAATTGCAGTTTTAGTCACTTCCGTGTTGGTTTCAAGAGAGAGAGCGGGAGGTTGCCGCTTGGTTTTTACTTGTTAGAATGCAATTGTAGAGCTCTGTAAATGGATTTCTTACTAGTAAGAACTGAATTCGAGAGTTCTCTAATTGGCATTGTTACTAGTAGGAATTTAATTATAGAGCTCTCTAAATGAATTGTTACTAGTAAAAATGCAAATATGATGAGTAACGCTGGGAATATTTTAAGTTATAACGGCTTACCATACTGGCATGTAATGTATGTGATTAGCCTACTTTTTAAAAGAACATATATATTCATATACAGTGAATTAATTGTATGTACACAAATCAAGGTGGAATTTTGTCAATACAAGCCTTCTCAATCTCCTCAAGAGGCCCACTTAGCATATTAAGTTTGTTTTGTGAGTTTACGGTATAAGATTAAACAGTATAAGATGAGCTTGGTTAAAAGAGCTTCAGTTTAGAGGTTGCTATACCTCATCTTGACAAGCATTCAGCTTGTCATGCTTTGGACGTGTGTCAAAGTGAATGGGTGTGCAAATTAATCTTTATATTTTGCCTGTGCTAACTGAACTTTTGACCTCTGTGCAAGCCATTCCATTCAGAGAGAAATTGAGCAGGTGCAATTAAATCATAGCAAGTCTTAACATTCATGTCTGAATCACCAAATCCTTCCACTTCTCTGCATGCTCTCCATCTCTCTCTCTCTTAGTAATGGAATGGCATTGACGCAGCCATGCACATGTTCTCCTTTTGATTTCTTTATTTGCACTGCTTTAACCGAATGTGCTGGAATATTTGAATAAGCTTTTTAATTCTCTACTAAAGGTACAATCATTTTCATGCTTATGCATTTGATTTCTTATTGATGCTGCCCGAATGAACTGATCCCTAAACCGATTGATTGACAGCTTCTCTTGCAATCTCTCTTGCCCTTGCATGTTATCTGACTAGGTGACAGCTGTGGGCAGGCGGGGCTTAATGATGCCTCTTTGGAAGAGGGAGGTGAGATGTGAAGCCCAGAGCTGCAGCCAGTAAAATATAAATCAACATTTTCCAATGGCCTGACTGTATCAGACAGCTTAACTGTAGAGTGTCCACCAAGCCCGACCATACCTTACCTTCATTATGACTTCCCTATAGCTTGAGATGTCTAATCCAGTTAGTCTCTTGCCATTCTGGAAAAGTGGTAGTTGCCATATTACAGCCCTCTTTTGCCAGTCATTTAACAATCTTTGTGCATGTTATTAGCCCTTCTATACTGACTTTACTGGGGAAGGATGGGGTTATTTTCTTTTTTACTCAAATTTGCTTTGCTTTTGCTCTTTGTAGCAACACAACATTAGTCCCAACACTTGGTCACAAACACCCATGACATGCCATCGATTATCACAGAAGATATTTTGACTTATCCTTCACAAGCAAAAATTGCCTCTACTACATGCACTTACAATGGTAGTCTATGCAGCAATGTATTGCAACACTAAAATACACAGTTACGTGTTATTATGAGCCTAGATGGATAAAATTATGCATAAAGCTCTGTTATTTACTAACATTATTTCCAATATGTCATGTTATTACCATGTAAAGCCAATAAACACTTTTGCAACATACACCATGGATGGACAAATCCAACAAGAGAAGTATTAATATAATAATTAATATAACCACTTTAATTAATATGTTCTTCAATAAAAATACAAGCTGCACGTTACTTTTTTAAACCCTCTGAAAAGCATTTTCATTGTATGTGCATTACTATACACATTTCTGTTGTCTTCATAAAGTATGTGTTTTCTGTAAAGCTGCTTCAGTACATTGGAAGTACATTGGAAATTTTCTGTGGTAATTGACAGCATATGAGTTCTCCCTGCCCTCCACATTAAAATGTGGTTCTATGTGTTTTGGAATCATTTTCAGGACAGTTCGTGAAATGATAATTCTGGACTGCAGTGTAATTGCACAGTTACAATACAGTTAGGGCCATATACATTTGGACACAGGCACAATTTTTATTATTTTAGCTGCTGACCAAAACATATTCAAGTAGCAGTTATATAATGAGTATGGGCTTAACGTGCGCACTCTGAGCTTTAATTTGATGGTATTCTCATCACAATTGGAGGAAAGGTTAAAGAATTACAGCTCTTTAATGTACCTCCCCCCTTTTTCAAGGGACCACAAGTAATTGGACAGGTGACTCAAAAGCTGTTTCATGGACAGGCGTGGGCTATTCCTAAATTATTTCTACATCAATTAAGCAGGTAAAAGATCTGGAGTTGATTCTAAGTGTGCCATTTGCATTTGGAAGCTGTTGCTGTGAACCCACATCATGCGGTCAAAGGAACTCACCATACAAGTGAAACAGACAATTGTTAGGCTTCAAAATCAAAACAAATCTATCAGAGAGATAGCAGGAACATTCAGAGTGACCAAATCAACAGTTTGGTATTGTGACGAGTCGGCTGCCTCCCCCTTAATTATCATCATCACCCCGTCCCTTAATCGCCGCCCTTCGCCAGGCTCCCGACAGGAGTGGGTGCGTGAGAGAGGAGGGGCGCTGAAATAGCCAGGGCTGGCGGCGTGTGATGGGGCACACCTGAACCGAATAGGGCCTCATCACCGCCACGGTTTAAATGCCGAGCACGCCTCTCCTCGGGAGACCGGTCTCTTCCCTGTGCATGCACGCTGGTGTCCTCGTGGGTCCAGGAAGGGAGGACGAAGCCGCTGAACGAAGCCGCCGCCCCTCACGCCCCGGGACCAAGAGGGGAGCGCGTGCGGCCGCCGAACTCCGCCCCTTACCTGGACCCTTCCTTTCTCGAACACTGCCCCACCTTCACTAACCCCGCAGCACGACGAGGACACCAGATCCCCTGTTTATTTTGGACACTTTATCCCCTTTTCTGGACACTATGTTTTATTTTCTGTGAATAAAAGCCTCTCCGAGGCCTGACGCCACACCCACTGCGTCTGTCGTGTGCTCCTCCCTTGACAGTATATTCTGAGAAAAAAAAGTGTGGACTGGTGAGCTCCGCAACATAAAAAGGCCTGGACGTCCACGGAGGACAACGATCGGAGAATCCTCTCCATGGTAAAGAAAAACCCTTTCACAACATCCAGCCAAGAGAAGAACACTCTCCGGGAGGAAGGCTGTCAAAGTCTACAATCAAGAGAAGACTTCACAAGAGCAAATACAGAGGGTTCACCACAAGGTGCAAACGAGACCAGATTAGACTTTGCCAAAAAACATCTAAAAAACCCAGACCACTTCTGCAAAAGCATTCCTTGGAAAGCTCAAATTAAGATCAACCTGTACCAGAATGACGGGAAGAAAAAAAAGTTTGGAGAAGGCTTGGAACAGCTCATGATCCAAAGCATACAACATCATCTGTGAAACACCAGTGTGATGGCATGAGCATGCATGGCTTCCAGTGGCACTGGGTTACTAGTGTTTAGTGATGATGTGACAGAAGACAGAAGCAGCCGGATGAATTCTGAAGTCTGCCCAGATTCAGTCAAATGGAGCAAAGTTGATTGGGCGTGTTGTGGCCCAAACTATTTTTTCTATCTTTAAAAGAAGTCTCTCAAAGCTGGGGTTCTAGGTGTCAAAATTAGACTTTATTAGCAGAGAATAAAGTTGAGATGTTCAGCTGCATACATCTGAAATCTTGGGTCTCACTGCTCTGGTTATATACCATTCTGTGAGTCTATTTTTTCTTACAGTGGTCATCCTCAATTATTTTCACAATGTTGTTTTTTAACTGTGGTAAACAAGTTCTTCATTATATTCTGAAAAGACCCCCTTCTCATATGACTATCTATATGTTACCCTTGTGACTCTTCTTTCAATATATCTTTTGAGTTATATGATCATTGTATGGCTGTACATTAGTGGCTTCGATTGCTGAACAAGAGTCCTGATGCGGTAGACAACAGAGGTCTTTGATGAGTTCATTAGCAGTGAGCTGGAAGTTTTACTTCTGGTTCTTCTGGGCAAATGTAAAAAGCTAAAAGGGTCTCTTAAGCCATAAAACCCAAAGATCATGCATGATTCTACGCAGACGCTACACATGGGTTAAAAAAGTACGTCTTATAAGTTACCCTTGTCATATGACTGGCACATCTCTGCAAACACTTTCTTGTAACACATCTTTAGTAGAGACATAACAACATAGAGGTATAGAATTAATAATATAGAGGTAAAGAATTATAGAAAACTATTACAGGCGGCTTCTTAGTACAAATGGACGATGACCCAAAACTTGCTTTTTATCAAGCAAACATTTCACTTGCTGAAGACAAAGCTAAAGGCAGAAAGACCCACAAACATACAACAACTGACGTCAGCTGCAAAGCATCACAAAGGAGGAAACCCAGTCTCTGGTGATGTCCATGAGTTCCAGACTTAAGGCAGCCATTGCCTGCAAAGGATTCTCAACAAAATGTTAAAAATTAACATTTTATTTATAATTACGGGTGCATCTCAATAAATTAGAATGTCGTGGAAAAGTTCTTTTTATTGGTCTTATTAAGTATTCTAATTTGTTGAGATAGTGAATTGGTGGGTTTTTGTTAAATGTGAGCCAAAATCATCACAATTAAAAGAACCAAAGACTTAAACTACTTCAGTCTGTGTGCATTGAATTTATTTAATACACGAGTTTCACAATTTGAGTTGAATTACTGAAATAAATGAACTTTTCCACGACATTCTAATTATTGAGATGCACCTGTATATTTATTTGTCTAATTACATTTGAGCCCCTGAAAATGGGGGGACTGTGTATAAAAATTGTTGTAATTCCTAAGCATTTTATGTTATATTTTTTCAACCCCTTGAATTAAAGCTTAAAGTCTGCATTTCAATTTCATCTTGATTGTTTATTTTTAATTCTGTTCTGGTGGCATACAGAGCCGAAATTGTGAAAATTGTGTCAGTGTCCAAATATATATGGACCTAACTGTATATTCCCTGCTGTCCATTTTCTTATCAGCCAACATTCACTGATCTTAGGTGTTCAGATACATCGTTAACTAACATTTTATACAAACACCCATGTTTTAATACTTGGTTTGTCATGGTTAGTTGTAGGGAATGTGTGTGGAATGGGCCATCATTGACAGTTTTTATGTGTTACTGACAATGATATGGATGTCAACAGGAACACCCCTGCCCTGTAGGATTCCTGGTGAACTTGGAGATCCAGGTTACTTTGGAAATCCTGGGGTGCCAGGTAATTTGATTTCTAAAAGTATATTAAAGTTGATTATTGTAGTAATTTAACTATAAAGAGTAATTTAACATTTAAAATGCTAAAATGTGTTCTTTTGCATGTTTGTGTGTATATAAATATATTAGGGCCAAAGGGTCAGCCTGGTTCCCCAGGAGCAAGTGGGCGCCCAGGGTTTGATGGGCCAAAGGGTGAGAGAGGAGAACCAGGCTCTGGAGGTCAGCCAGGACCTCAGGGTAAGATTACAGCCCCAAATGTGAATGGGTGCCCCATCTAACCACAAATTTTACATTTAATTGGTCAGCTTGTTTGGGCTAGCCATATATTTAAAAGTATAATAGCAATTGCATTATTCTGCATCAAATTGTATTAAGGTGCGGTCACATTTACTGTTGAAATTTTGCAGTCATTCCAATAGGAATCTGTGTGATTGGGATTTTCGCAGGAGGGTGAAAAATTTCCCCTTACAAATTTCACTCATTTTCAAGTTGTAACATGAAATCACCTCATTGAGCAACAAAATCCTTTGCTGCTTTAGGTTTGAAATTGACTTCTGTGTGAACAGAGCTTCTTACATCTCTACACTATTGAGAAGAGACAATGGACCAATTTCATGAATGGGACTGCACCTTTTTAAATTGGCTATCTTATGTTTAGGGTTTCCCGGACCCAGAGGAGATCCAGGTTTACCAGGAATAACAAATGCTGGCTTACCAGGGCCTCCAGGAAGAAATGGTTTTCCAGGTTTGCCAGGAGCTAAGGGAGAACCTGGTGTGGTGCTTGGGGCCACTCCTGGAGGTCCAGGTTCTCCAGGGAGACCAGGAGAGCCAGGAAACAAGGGCCAACCTGGTGTGCCTGGTTTACTAGGGAGGCCTGGTAAGTTTGATTAGATGTTTTCACGTAGATACTTCCAATCATTAGCACAATCCTGTTAGACATTAGGCGCGTTTCCATTACCCTTCAAATTGCGCAAATTGAAATTGCGAATTGAAAATACGCCTAATGGAAACGCGTCAATTTCGCAAAAACTCCCATATATCGCAAAAAAGTTTTTACGCTCGCATGAGGTGGTTTTTCAGGCAATGCGAAAAAGGAATAATTCGCAAAACTGCAATGGAAACGGCTTTTTCGCATTTACAGGTCACATGGCGCATGTAAAAAGTCATATGATCATTCTTCAATGTACTATAACCTCCAAGAAACACTTCATAAGTGGCCGCGCTCCAGTATAAGGGGCTTTCCCTACCATTAATGCTTAGACAATTTACACTGCACACGTCTGCGGTGCACTGTGGCTCTGATACGGTCACTGAATCTGACTGCGGCCACTCAGTGCTTGTGTTTATATTTTTATACAGTCTATGGTTTATTCCAGCCGCGCCACGCACGTTTCTGAAGCGGCTCTCTTTGCTGCTTCTGTAAAGATACACGCAAAAGCCTCCTTTGAATAAATATAGCCAAAATCCGTTGCCATGACTTATCGCGAGAGGCAAAAGGTTACGTTTTAGTCGCATAACATTGGTTAATGGAAACACCGTCATTTCGCAATACTTTTTTATCGACATTTATAAAATATCGCCAAAGTTTTGCGCAAATCTCTAATGGAAACGCGCCTACTGTCTCACACATGTGACAGTTCAGAAAGCAAGACAAATTTTCTTTGAGCGTCATACGGGGTTGCCAGGAGAACTGTGTTGCACATAAATGATTTACTGAACAAGTAAATAGCATTCGTTTGAAAGCTTTAAAGAAGTGGGACTTAGAAATGCCATGTTGTTGACATCAAGTGCCCTCAAACAAAAACACAGAGACTCACAATTGCTGTGTTGCACAGATCTCCCTGCGACACCAGGGGAATAAAACACTAATTACAGTCTAAATTGAACACATCTGCAACAAAGAAAACAAATTAATTCAATTATTGTAAGGAGTCTGCTGTGCTTCTTTCACGTTATGTAGTAATTATTATTTTGGTTTTGCTGAGCAGTTGAGCAAAGGCTTGAGTCAGTATTAAGTAGAAGAAAACTGAAAGAAGCTTTTTCTTGAACCAATGCCTTTGAATACATTAAAGACATCGTCAAAACTGTACTTTCAATGCATTTCAAAGATGATCCATATCTAGCTTTTTTTTCTGACACTGATTCCAGTTGATCTTCCTTATAACAAGGTCATTCAGACAGATTTTGTTTTTAATTGCCGTGCTTTATATGTCAGTTCCAGTTACGATGAAATGACCTTTTTGAGACCCATTACTAATGCTTAAATTCACTTGCTAGCTTAGCCTTCTACTTGCAGGCCAAGTTGGTTCAATGGCCAATTTTTTGTTCTTTGTCTTTGCAGAACCATGATTCAATGCGTATCAACTGCAAAAACTGTGGCAGCTGACGGAAATGTGTATCTACCATCAAAATGCTGAACTACAAATAATAGATCAATACAGAGCAATAGGAAAATGGACAGCACAGTGTTGTTGCAGAGGTGAAATAGAAGATTGTGCAATGAATTGGAACACAAGTGCACATGGGTGCCATAGTGGTGGAAAAGGTTAGAACGAGTCCAAGGGCCCGACGAGGAAGAGGGGACCCAGAACGAGATTTTTACAGAGGGGGCCCAAGTCAATATGTTGTTCAGGGGCCCCAAAAACCGTAGGATGACAAAAGGAGCTGTTGGATCTGACAGCATTCAGAAACAGACGGTTCCTTAACCCATTTCACTTCTCAGCCTTTAGTTTAGCTTAATAAATGTTAGTTCCACCTGTGTGGAACTAAATTTGGAATAGTAAGAGTGATTGGGACAGTTTTTTAATTTCTGCCTTGTGCAAGGTTTCTTGCCATAAATTAAAAACATCAGCCCAACACATGATACATTTCTGTAATACTGAAGATGTTAACTACCCATTTGAGGAGGAAACCATGTTATATTATAATGAAAGGATGTGTGACATACACTTTTCTGTAAACTGAGCCAAAAAAAATTTTTTGGGTAACATTTAGGTGATTGGGACAGCACATTTTTTCATTGATTTAGGGTAGTGTAAGAATATTTACTGAATTGCACAAGTTAGTTCATACTTTGATATAATTTTATATGCAATATTTCCTTATTTTAAATATTTATTTTATTTCTGTTCAACTTTATTTCTCAGTTCATAAATCCATCCACAATTCATACAATACAACACATGCAACTGAGGTAAAAGAAGGCTTGAAGTCCAAAAGTCATTGAAAACGTTTAAAAATCAAATAAACAAGTAAAAAAAATGCTTCAGGTCAAAAAATAATAATTATGTTGGAAAAGAAAATGTTGGGTGGCCCCATTACCAATTAACACATTTAACCTGCACAAACCTTTAACAAAAATATGAATATGGTTTATTACTGCAACAAAATCAGTAAAAAAAAAAAAAAAGTTTATCTATAATTTATAATGCTTTTATTTTCAGAATGCTTCCAATTCAGAATTTTTATTTTAGAAAAAATCTAGCTAATTCGTAAATATTTTTGTAGTTGATTAGGGCTTGCACAAATAAAAAGGTTGGAAACCACTGATTTAGAGCATACAGAGCATATACAATGGTTCTCTATTACAAGGTCAATCATTTTCTTAATCAGCAAAGCCTTTAAGCACTGTCCCAATCACCCAAAATTATGCTGTCCCATCCACCCAAATTGTGTTAACCCCCTAAACAACTGCAACTCCGAGATCCCCCACCAAGTTAGCCTGGAGCCGCAAGGCATCCGGTTTCCGTGTGTGGCCACGAGGAGGCCTGGTGGGAGTCTTGGCAATGGAGAGGCTATGTATTGTACTGACAGGGGGCTAGCCAGTGGCAGCTTAGACAATTTACACTGCACACGTCTGCGGTGCAGTGTGGCTCTGATACGGTCACTGAAGCTGATTGCGGACACAATGTGTGTTTATGTTTTTATACAGTCTATGGTTTATTCCAGCCGTGCCACGCACGTTTCTGAAGCGGCTCTTTGCTGCTTCTGTAAAGATACACGCATATGTCTCCTTTGAATAAATATAGCCAAAATCCCGCCAAAATCCGTTGCCATGACTTATCGCGAGAGGCAAAAGGTTACGTTTTAGTCGCATAACATTGGTTAATGGAAACGCCGTCATTTCGCAATACTTTTTTATCGACATTTATAAAATATCGCCAAAGTTTTGCGCAAATCTGTAATGGAAACGCGCCTATTGTAAGTCATGCTAGATATCAAGCTAATGCATTCCTCCTTAGGTAATGATGGACGCAATGGCTTTCCTGGCATAAAGGGAGAACGAGGTGTGGATGGAATTTCTGGTCTTGTAGGTCCCATAGGTCCACCAGGAGAAATCCCTCCCGGGGGTGTTCCTGGTCCCAGAGGGCCACCTGGAGCTAAGGGATTTGATGGACCTCCAGGTAACCAAATCAGATCAATTTTGGTGTTTTATCTAATAATATGATTATTTGTTCAACAAGGACTGCTCAGATTCTACATATGCTAGGGTAAACTCTGCCTTGAGCTCTACAGTAAGCAATTTTTTCAGTAAGACCTTTCACATTTACATTTTTAAATCTTAATAACCTGGGTAGTTATGGTTATGGTTAGTATAAAGTAGTATATAGTAGTATAAACTTATGGTTTGATTTAAATTTTCATGTGAGTATTGTTTGCTACTGTAGATTTGAGTTGCGGTAAAATGTTTCACTGGCTCTTTCTCTTCTCATCAGTCTTCGTCAACCTGTGTTTACTGATCTTCCTTACAAAAATATCTGTTTTCATTATTCTTTTCTCTATCGTCATCCTCCCCTCCTTCTCTTTTTCCATCACCATCATTTCCACCCTCCCGTCCTTCCATTTGTGGTGTCACCCTCTTCTATTTTTGGTGTTGGGTCACCTCACTAGGCTGCCAAGGTGAGAAATATTGTCCTCCCTGATGCCCTCCATATAGTGTTAATGTTCCTCTAACACACAATTCACACTCTTGCAATGCTTCCTCTTAATGCACTTGTCTTTCCTTGTGTTTCCAGTGCTCCTAATTAATATTTCACCCAAAATGATGACAGAATATTCATTTTGGGTGAACTCTCCCTTTTAGGCATCTGTTTCAAACCAATAGAGCAGTTTGTTCAATGTGACAATGACAATGCACAATTCATTTGTTTATTTGGATCTGCAAAATGTTAATTTGAAATTTCTTGGATTGACCATCTATTAAAAAATGTTCATACATGATCTTTTAACATTGGAGTGGTTTAAACTGTATTCCTCCATCTTTTTGTGTGTTTGTGTACCATGAAGCAAGAAGCACATAGTGCACTCACATGTAAAAGATGACCCAAAACTTGTGTGTTTAAGTACTAATCCTCAGGTTCAATGAATTAGCAATCTAGTCTCTAATCTAACAATCTAGCCTCAGAACTTGCTTTAACCCTGATGTGCTTGTTTGCCTTTAACCATAAACCCACCTACTGGTAAACAGCAGCATCTTTAGTTAATCATGTCAACTTTAGTTAGTCATGTTCCAGCTTCTTGTACATTGTCTATAATTAGACTTTACATTAAACTGACATTTCCACAAATTGTGAAATATGTTGTGTTCCATCCAGTACAACAAATATCAGTAAATGTTTTTTTTTTGCAACAAAAGATGGAACATTTATTGCATCTTTTAGTAATTTAAATTCATTAGAATTTGCTTGTTTTTTCTTTAATTACCTGTTATTTAAAGCACTGCATGCTGTCTTTAAAGTATTTCTTTAGTGGGTAAGTGTGTTCACCTGCACAGTATTGTGAGTTTATTTACTCCTATAAAAAAATTATCTTAATGGAATTTATTTCAGTGAAATCCAAATAATTTCTAGGCACTTTCAGAGCTAATGCCTATATTATATTTTAACAATTTTTTTCCTCCACAGGTTTCCCAGGGCTGAAGGGTGTGAGAGGAGATCCAGGGCCTCAAGGGCCTGGTGGAATAAAGGGTGTACCAGGACTTCCTGGCATCCCAGGGTCACAGGGATTTAGGGGACCTCCTGGACCCCCTGGCATTGGGACACGTCCCGGCATACCTGGAAGACCAGGAGTAAAGGGTATGATATTGCAGAAAGAGATTACTATTTAAGTTGATTTGACTTTGAGTTATATTGCTGATAGAAGCTATTCTAGATTCACTTGTGCAGTCATTTTAACATGCTTCTACTATCTCTAAAACCACACTATTGAAATGTGTTATGCTGTGCATTATTACAAAGACATCAAACAAGCATCTCAGAGATTGTTTCAGATAGCATAAAATAGTCTAATGAGCACATTTTACTTTTAATTATCATAATGTAGATATTTTGTTATCTGTGTTCAAGGGGAGAAGGGGTCTCTTGGATTGTTGGGGTTCCCAGGTTTACCTGGTTCTCCTGGAGTCCCAGGTGGCCCAGGTGTTAAAGGTTTACCTGGTTTTGCTGGACAGGATGGCTTACCTGGAGGAACTGGATCAAGAGGAACCAAAGGTATATTGATGGCACTTGCAGGACATTTGATTGTGGATTTTTAGTTAAGTGAAACCATAGAAGGCACTCAAAAAAGAATTCAGAACTTCAGAAAGAACAAAGATATAAAATAGTTTATTGTAATTATATTTTAAAATGCACTACAGTAATACAATTAATGTACTAAATTAATGGATATATGTTTGTGTTTTAAAGGGGAACGTGGTGCTCCTGGTCTTCCAGGACCCTCTCCAGTGCTTCCAGTAGAGCAGCTGGAAAAGGGTCAAAAAGGTGAACCAGGAGGTGGTGGACTGCCTGGTTTCCCAGGACCAAGAGGTACAAAAAGTGGACAGACCATCCAACTAGACCTCAGTTCCTTAGATTCTAATGATGAATCCATGCTGTTTAGTGGCATAAAGGTGTTCATTGACTTGTGATGTTGAGCTATTCTGTAGAGTTATTCAGTGGAGTTATTAATGACATTTTCATTTAAGCTTGTGATAAAAGAACCAATCATTCAGTCATTAGAATCTCAGTAAAACAAAATGTTTTTTTTTCTTTTTAACAGGTGATAAGGGTTTTCCAGGGTCACCTGGACGTCAAGGCTTTCCTGGATTACCTGGTGTTGCAGACCAAGCAAAAGGTTTTCCTGGCCAGCCTGGACTCCCAGGTATTCCTGGCTCCTTTGGCTTCCCTGGTCCCAAAGGTTCACCTGGAGTTATGGGCTTCCCTGGCTTACCAGGCCTGAGTGTAAGTATCCTGTATTCAGGCCACAAGTACAGTATAAGTATGTATAAAATTTTACTATGGATGCAGCAGTACTAATACTGTTATCAGCAATGGGTCTAACATGGTCTCATACTTGCACTTGTCAGAATATGTTATGCATTGAAATATACATTGTCTCTTATTTTTCGTGTTGTTCTCCATTGCAGGGTGATGATGGTGTACCTGGGGTTCAAGGGTTCCCAGGAACTCCAGGACAATCTGGTGGCAAAGGTGAGATCTCTGTGATTGTCAATGCCAAGCATAATAATAATAATGTACCTTATTTCTGACCTACAATACGTATGGCAAATGCAAGTAGTTGAATAGTAGTCTGATGCCTGTAAACATTGTCTTTAAGGTGAGAAAGGTGATTCATATGAATTATCTGGACCCCCTGGACCAAAGGGTGTGATTGGAAATCCTGGATTCCCAGGTTAGAAAGATATTTTTTCAGGTTCTTAGTATGTATATGGTTTATAAACTCTTCTATTTTTTGTACTATATTTCATTTTAATAATGTAAATTCTAGTCTGATTTCTTAAATAAATGTTTGCCCTTTACCTTTCATAACTAGGTGGTCCAGGACTTCATGGTGAACCAGGTGATCCTGGTTTCCCAGGAATATTGGGATTTCAAGGCCAGAAAGGTTTTCCTGGAGAGCCGGGAGCACCTGGATTTGGTAGTACGTGGAAGTTTGGATCCACACTTGATGCTGTTGAAATTATTTCAGCTTTTACATCAGTAGCTTCCCTAATTTTATTTTTATTGTTGTATTTGTTTATAGGCTCACCAGGCCTCCCAGGCATTAGGGGTCTCCCTGGTTATCCAGGACAGAAGGGGCGTGATGGAGATTTAGGCCGTTCTGGAGCTCCAGGTTCACCAGGAGAGAAAGGTTAAACAAGAACTTGTACCATTTTGCCATTAGATATTGCTAAAACATATGTTTTTCAGCTGTAGTCATTCATCTTTCTACACACTAATAGAACCCAGCATGTTGCCATTTCTGAAATAGCCTGTTTCAAATCTTACTTCAGGTTTTCCAGGATCACCTGGTTTAGATGGGCTCAATGGTCTTCCAGGATCCAAGGGCTTGTCTGGAGTTCCAGGTACATTATTAGATGAACCTCTGATTATAAGGTTCTACATTAGACTTTAAACATGAACAAACTAGTGAATGCTCATTTATTTAACATATGTCCTCAGGTGTGACTGAAGGTGGTCGGACTGGAGCTCCTGGTGTGAATGGCCTGAAGGGGGAGAGAGGCTCATCAAAGCCCGGAGCACCTGGGCGCCCTGGAGAAAAAGGATCCAGAGGAGACACTGGTGAGGAGAATCATGTGTATGGACCACTGAACACGCAATTAACCTCACCAGACCTTTGGCTATATCTGAAACTCTTAAAGGTGCCATAGAATGGAAGTAAATGTCCTGGAGGGAGGGGAGAGAGGCACCAACGATCTTCTCTTCTCGGCTGCTCTCACTATGCGTTGAAGTGTCTTAAACTTGGTGCTGCTCACCCTCTCCACAGTCACACCATTGACGGTCAAGTACAGTAGAAGTATGTATAAAATTTTACTATGGATGCAGCAGTACTAATACTGTTATCAGCAACGGGTCTAACATGGTCTCATACTTGCAAGTTCTGTAGGTATTGTGAAGAAACAAATGAGGATAATAGCGAAAATGGCAGATCATGAAAATAAATGTTCTGTTCCAGGCTGTGCAGGGGATGTGAAGTGCAGGAATGGGTCGGTGTCTGTATTCAGAAAGGCACAGAAAGCAAATAACGCGCGTTCTAATAAAATAACGCGAGCCACTAAAGGGACATGGTTAGCTGCTTGCTAGCAGTAGCCTGTTACATTACAGTACATAAGATTTCACTTACCACATAAACAGAGTAAGGAGAGATGACTGAGGATGATGGCGAATGATTTACAGATCCTGAGCACCACTGACAAGCATCTGATCTTGTAAAATGTGTGGTAAGTACTGCCACTGTAGTTTACACAGCACGTGCGATCGCAAATCTCGAAAGTAAAAAGCGATCGTGAATTCGAAAGCAGTTTCAATGCCCCGCATATTAATAGCGGCTCCCTGATGTCTGCATTTTATATACAGTATAATTACCCAACGATATAACTGCGAGAGAAAGTATTGAAATATATATTTTCCCTGTGTTTCCTTCCTGCTGTGTAAGGTAAAAACAGACCATTTCATTCTAGGGACAAATCCCAGGGTTGTAAATGGACATGTAAAACCGTTTCTGGAGATTTTTTGCCCTTACCTAAGCCACATACCTTCTATGTAGATATCAGAGAACAATTTAAAATATTGTATCAATGCATTCTATGGTATTAAAATAAGGGAAAAATATAAATTTAAAAAAAAAGAAAACTCTAAATGCATATATATTTACAAACCAATCATGGGGCCATTGCTTCTCCATCCAGCTTAGTTTCTCTTTCAATTTGCATGTTTGTATTTAATGATTATGAAATCTTGGTTTTCAGGTGCCTCTGGTTTGAGAGGCTTCCCTGGTAATCCTGGCCCCCCTGGCCCACCTAGTCCTTCTAATATCCCTGGTCCTCCCGGAGACCCTGGACTTCCGGGATTAGATGGACGAGAAGGTACAGGACATTTCTGTACTCTCTGTTCTCATCTTTGTTTTGCTATATATCTAAAACAAAAAGATGTTTGATCTAGAGGACTAGCCATTATATTTCCTCTTAGATCTGTTTCTCTTTGAGCATGAACTTGTAACCTTTTGCAGTTGCCCATAGTTCTTGTGATGCATTGAAATCAGTTGAACTGGATCTTTTGTAGGTCCCTTAGGCCCTCCTGGCCTACCTGGTCCACCAGGCCCTGGAACAGTCCAAGGAGACAGGGGTGATGCCGGACTTCCTGAGCGACCAGGAATACCAGGACCACGTGGAGACCCCGGTGGTTTTGGAGCACCTGGATTTCAAGGCAGTCCTGGTTTTAAAGGTATCTTTTCTACTGTTTTAATACTTTTCCGTCTCTTTAACTATGCTCCCATATTTTGTTAATTGGAATTTATTAATTTTTGTGCTGTCTGGATTTACAAGGACAACGTGGTGACCCTGGCTTTAGTGGTGTACGTGGACCACCAGGGTTCCCTGGAGAACCAGGAGATTATGGCAGGAATGGACCCAAAGGATTAAAGGGTCAGTAGGCATTTTAAATCTTTAAAAAAAAGTTAGCTAACATGAATAAATCATGAGCATTCTTGAAACATCAGCTTTTGCTTATTGTCCTCTCAGGTTTTCCCGGTCCTAAGGGCCGTCCAGGTACTGTGGTCCCACGTAACATAACCGACAGTATGCCATTGGGTGAACGGGGCCCACCAGGTCTTGATGGGTTTGATGGTCAGGAAGGAATGCCAGGCCTGCCAGGCAGTCCAGGATTCCCAGGTGAGTGTTTTTTTATTGCCTTTGCAGAAGATAAGAAAGAAGTAAGAAATATGAAACTGAAAGTCAGTTATTTAATCTTTTAACTCCAATTTCAATTCCTCTGAAAATTCTCTAGGTCCCAAAGGACTCAGAGGGCCAGTGGGTAGACTTGGTCCTGTTGGTGCAGCTGGATCTCCTGGAGCTTTTGGTGACCCCGGATCTCCTGGAATCCAAGGACCCACAGGAACCCAAGGTAGAAAGAGTGTTCTTCTACCTTTTACATCTTTTATATAAATGTTTCTGAGCAGTGGTTCTCAAATGGTGGTACACAGATCTGTTCTGATCATGGATCAGTAGTAATTAAAATAATGCAAAAAATCTAACCAT